>NC_058165.1:5949728-6249728 GCF_020080835.1 Cotesia glomerata
AAGTTAAAAAGGATGAAAAATTCTAGATATTAAAAAATCTCACAAATTTAATCTTTTAATATGAAAAGCATAATTTAATTTTTTATTTTCATAAAATACACTTGCACATTAGTACAATTTGGTTTTTTTTTATTTGGCAGCCATTTTTATTGACAGCAGTTAATTTTCATTTAGCTTTTTATATCCATTAGGATTTTTTTTTTGCCAATTCCACGTGTCAGCGCCTAATAAAAATAAAAATTATTTTACTAAAAATATTTTTTTCTAATATTTATATCATAAAAATATTAAAACTTACACATGTCATCAATATTTTTTGTAGCAACCCAGTCAAATTCTTTTTGCGCCAATGAAGCATCGGCATAACTAGACGATATATCTCCAGGTCGTCTCTTAACGATTTTATAATTGAGATTTTTTCCAGAAGCTTTCTCGAATGCTTTAATCATTTCTAAAACTGAATAGCCTCGTCCAGTACCTAAATTTACAGGCTTGAAACCTTTGACATCTCGAGAACTTTGGTAAGTGATAGCTTTTACATGACCAATAGCCAAATCCATTATATGTATGTAATCTCTAACACCTGTATACGACAGTAACATAGTAAAATTAATAAAAAAGTTTGAAAATCCACAAGTGCACGCCTCATAATCTCATTTTCCATAATAAAAATGATTAAAATAAAATACAAATACTTTTAAATCTTTCACGCCATTGTCTACCCAGAAAAGAAAGGTACTGCGCATGTTTTGTAACGAACCTTATTTACATAGATATAGATATACGAACGATAAGTGTATTTTAGTTTGTCGCTAATTATAATTAAACTACATTGAATTAGACCGTGATATTCGAAAGGACTTAGTTTTGAATAATACTGAAGCGTATAAAAAAAAATTAGGAATACGGTTAACCCTACCCTACTAATCATAAGGTTAACCCTACCCTACTAATAATATCATTATGATTTTATGCAGATATGACCGCTTTATTATGAATTTATGTTAATATCATAATGATTTCATTATTAAATTACTAGAAATTTTTTTTCTCCAAAAAAAAAGATAAACATTTTATAACCTAGTTAAAAAAAAAAATTTGTTCCCATAAATATTTTACTTATTACGGGTATCAAATGTATATTAATATGCCTTTCATAATGAATCTGATCCGAAACTTATTTTGGTAAAAACAATCGCAGCAGCGATTGAAGATTTCAACAATCGTAATTTAAAGGCTAATTGTCCTCTGGAAATGATGTTAATCAAAAATTACCCGTGGATTGCCAAGCAAATAAATAATGCATTGGAGAATCATGCTGGTGAGCATAATAATTACCACGTGAATTTCATTCAAAAATTTGTAGAACATCAAGAAAAATTTTCAGTTAGTAAATCAATTCTAGACAGGGATCCGATAGATTTACGTAATCCAAAAGCTCTGAAAGTTCTCAAAAACAACCCAGAAAAGTTCTCCCAGAACTGGGAACTGTATCTGAAGTACATGTACTCTCACTATAAGGAAAGAAGTGTCCATAGATTCGTGATTTCTGCAGGCTGGTACCAAGATTTCCCTATTAAAATCGCTGAAAAGTGTCTCGATGACCTAAAAAACAAGAATTACTTGGCGTTGATCATTTCGGCGTTACTGTTCGAAGGGCCAGTGCTGGAAAAACTAATCACACCTTTCCTCCCTACGTCTGATGTGATAAATTTCGAGCAAAAAGAAGCTAAAAAAGATTACAGTTTGGAGAAAACCACCGTGAGAGCTTTTAATATCGTCAAGCCACCAGTTTCATTAGATTTTATTGCAGAGTACTGCAAAAGTGACCATATTCATATGATAACCCACTGCCTTTTCAATGTAACTCGCCGAACATCGGCGGCTGGGGTGATTTCTTTTGCAAGGAAGCTTACGAACCGACCAATATCTGTGAAGAAACATGGGATCAGATTGTTTTTCTTGGTCAGTAGTGTTCAAGAAATTCGTGAGTTTTTGATCAATTTGTGGAGAACCGAAACACACATGACAATCAAAACGCTGGTATTTAAATCTGCGCGAAAGGTTTTCGAAGAGAATCCTAATGATGGAACTTGGAGGCTAGTTAAGAAATGTGTCGATAGCCTTAAGTCAGAAAATAAAGACATTTTGGAGAAGGTCACAGAACTTGAAACTATCCCTAACGAATATATCTCAGAATATGTTAAATTGTTGATCAAAGTGTACCGCAGGATTGGAGGTGAGGGTATGGATGTCTGGTCTTACATCAAGAAGCTCCTGGAGCAGGTCAATGAACATATCGCTACGCTGTATGCTGAAGAAATTCATGAAGAAATTATTGATAACTTCGTCCTCGATATGTCGTTTCCAAAAGATATACTTAAGGCAGGATTTGACTATCTTCTCAATATATACATTGGCAATGCAGGAGAAAAGCTAGAAAGAAGGCTGGTCCGTTTTGAGGAAAGTTTTAGAAAAATAGTCTCCGAAAGTTGGAGCACTTCCTATCCAAACGATCCAAGCTCCTATCCAGCGAACTATTTTGTCCACAACGCGATTTCCAATGTTACACTCAATTTTTCTTCTAATCCTCTAAAAGCGAGGTTGATCAATGTTTTACTTAATATATTCAATGCTGTGTTGAAGCCTCAGCAAGATCCAGAGTCTTTTTTACGGCTGATCTTCAGCTCTTTTTTACAAGATCCTATTTCCCCGCAAGAACTCGCTTCGAAAGTTAGCACAATCCTGCCGAAACTAGATGAAATTTTCTCGATTACTCTGATGTCAATTGCATCGTGCTTGTTTCACCAGTTAATCAGTTTTTCCTGCTGCTCGCCTCAGTATCAACTGGATCTAGTTCAAAGCTTGATAGACTTTAACAATAACGAGACGACCATTTTTGCAGCAGAGCTTTTATACTTGATGAGTCCTCGTTTCGAAATAAAACGATTTCTTGAGATTATTACGGCCCTCCAGCAACATGCGCACCCTGCAGTCATGGCTATAGCTCATGTTATTTTGCATATGCACTCATAAAAAATTGTGTTCTTCTAATAATATTTTTAGAGGCAGATTTTTGTATTGAAGTAAATCAATAAACATTTTTTTATTTCCCTGAACTATTACACCTTTTCATTACCTCTACGTCAAAAATCCTACAAAAATTTTATAGCCTTTACAAATATATAAAATTAAAGTAAAAATAATAAAACGGTAGACGCCGCAGGTCATTACCACACGGATAAAAATAATTAGTATCGTCTACCAATTATTTTTCGGTTGAGGCAACTGATTTTTTCGGAGTTCTCTCTTGGATTAAGTTCATTTTTAACTTCCTGGTAGGAAAATTAAAAATTAAAAAAAAAATAGGGAAATTATAGGTTTACCCCGATTTTCAAAAATCGAGTTTTTATCAGATTTCGACGTTTTGAGGTTAGGAAGCTATTCTGACGAATTTGTGTGCAAGCCTTATATACACAGAAAAATAAATTAACTTGAATTAAGAGAAAAATTCTTGAACCAAGAAAGCAATTTTGAAGAGTTGTATATTGTCTTGGATCAAGACGAAAAATTCTTGAATCAATTAAAACATACCTAAACCAAGAAAAAGTTCTTAGTTTAAAAATTTTTCTACCTGAATAAAGAAAATGAAATTCTCCAAAATTATTTTTTTGTTATACTCGCTTCAAAAGTTCAACTTTTGAGCGCTGGGTGGCGTCCGAAAAGATACTCATTTCTAGAGACTCTACCATACCGTCTTTTTCCATGGCCTAGGCCGCAAAGTTTACTTCCTCCTTCTTTCCATGCTGTCTTTGTGCAGTCGGATGAAATTTAGAACAATATAAATCAAATTCTAGTGTACCGACCGATGATTTTGAGTAAATTTAAACTTGGTTACTATTGAGTGGTGCTAATTATTTCTCTGCTGGCAGTTTATTACAAAGCGGACCAAATGATAATAAAATAACCACGCTATAAATAAATATTTATAAAAAGATAATTAATATAATATTAAGTATTTTTTGCCCTTGTGAAACTGCATAAAATTTGAATATGTCATTATTTGCCTCCTATCCCTCAAAAGTTAAACTTATGAAGCGATAATTGACAACGACGATTTTACGATATTCGCTTTAAAGTTTGTGATGCGAATGTACGAAAACGAGTGTAAATTTCTGTCCTCGGCTTCGTCTCGGACGTTAAAATTGCGCCAGTTTTCGTACATTCCCGCTACAAACCTTAAGCTCATATTGCAACATCGTCGTTGTCAGAAAATCGCCACTTTGCGGCCATATGACATAAATTACTATTTTGATTCAAGTAAATTTTTTTTCTGTGTAACTTTTAAACGGCTCGACTGATCAGAAAGTGGTTGACGGCAATCGAAAGGGTTTCACTCAACTTAGATTTCCTGAAAATTTGAATCGATTTAACCCGATAGATTTTAAGAAATTTCAAAAAAACCGCTTCGCTCATGAGGCGTGCAATATTTAAATACAATCAATTATTATTGTTATTGTTTTTTTTTTTTTTTTTTAATGAATAATAATATTTTACTAACCTGTACCATCGTGTGTTTCATGATCATCACCGTAAACATATAATACATCTCGTTTACCAACAGCAACTTGAGCAATAAATGGCATTAAATTATTAGGAATTCCATTCGGATCCTCTCCAATTTCACCAGATGGGTGTGCGCCAACGGGATTAAAATACCTTAAAGATATTACTGACCACGATTTATCAGCTGTACATAAATCTTTTAAAAATTCTTCTACCATAAATTTTGTTTTTCCGTAAGGATTAGTGCAGTTACCAGTTACCATTTCTTCAGTTTGTGGTAACTTTTCCGGTACACCATAAACAGTTGCACTGCTTGAAAAAATTAGATTTTTGACATTATACTCTTTCATTACTTGCAACAAATTAAGAGTACCTCCGACATTTGTTTTGTAATATTCTAAAGGTTTTTGACATGATTCACCGACCGCTTTCAAAGCAGCAAAATGAGTGACACATTGAAATTTGTACTAAAATAATTATAATAAATTTATTTATAAAACTACTAATAAATCTAAATAAAAAATTATCTTTGCAAAATTATTTACCTTTTTAAATAATTTTTTTAAAGCACCTAAATCTGTAATATCACATTCTTCAAATATAACTGTTTTATTGGAAAGTTTTTCTATACGTAAAACACATTCTGGTTTACTAGCGTTCGGATCTGTAAATAAAGACATCAAATTAACCGTTAAAAATAAATAGGATTCTTATATATGATTACTAAATATCTATTACTCAAATTTTCGTTTTAAATTAAAACATTTTAACTAATAAAATACTTAATGATCGAATACATTGTACTATCTTACTAAATGTATATTAAATTTGTAAATTAATAAAATAATAAATAAATCTTTTTAACCTTTCGTTACTCGCGCTATAAGCGTGACGCCGCCTAACAACTACTCAACCTATAGAGACTCACTATAGTGCGAGCGAGAAACTAAAAAAGACGCGAGTAACGAAGGGTTAATAGTGCAATGACCCAAAGAATAATATACGGACATTAAAAAAAATATGTCTTTTTTCGAAGATTATTGAAAGAGCGCATAAAAGTCGAATTTCATTCACATTGAAATGAGTTGTATATAAATAAAAGTAAATTAAACATAATACGAAAAATTATATGCAATTAACGTAAAAGACCCAATACCGGAACGAGACCCAATACCAGAACGATTTGACAATTATTATTTTATATTTTATCTCGTACTCAATCAAATTAAACAAACTTTTCTTTATTAGAAACCTCAATCTTTTTTTTACATAATAAAATATGAATGAAACTTTAAATTATATTTGAAATATTGAAAAAAAATGTTAATGATGTCAATAGTCTTAGATTTCTGACTTATCAAGGTCTCTTAATGGTTTTGCTAAGAAATCACTCGATGATCTTAAGCTCATAGAAACCTAATGGAAATACTTTTCACTAAAATTTTTTTTTTATGTATTAATACAAATACTAAGAATTCGATGCAATTAACTGATAATACAAAAAAGACCCTTTTGTTATTTAAAATTTACTGTTCGTCTATTGGTACACCCGAAATGAGCTAATACCCAGTATCGGAACAGTCAGCTATATTGATATTATTTATTGACATTTACGATATACTGTGTTGATTGTTTACATCAAGCACAACAACAAAAGTTTTTGTGAAATAACATTTAATACAGAAAGTAATTTTATAATAAAAATTGCTTCAAATATTCGTAAATTTTAACTTGAAGAACAAAAGCAAATTTCTGTTTTGGAATTTTCTTTTTTACATAAGTGTCGTCAAGTATAACCTCGAATCGTTTATTTTTTTTTTTGGATTCTTGGTAAAAATTTATTTGATTTTTTAATATTAAATAATTATTGTTAGTTTCACTATGCATACATGTCATTTGAGTTCTGAATTAACTGCTTAATTTTTTATAGGTAGTAGTAGCATGCCGAAAGTTAAGTCGAAGATAACATTTTATAAATTAGTTTTATAAATTCAGAAAAATTCATATAAAGTATTATGATTTGTTAATTAATTCAGCTTACGAAAAGCGGACTCTTTAGATTAAAAAAATTAGTTTTATTTATCGTTCCGGTATTGGGTCAACCATATTCCGGTATTGGGACTAGGCATTTAAGGTGTTCCGATACTGAGTCTTTTAGACTTTTTCAAAAAACATGTTTTTTTTTAATATTAAATTCGACAAAATTGATAAATTTAATTATTTTCGTGTAGCTGCATGTTTATTCTATATGATTGGATGAATTATTATTACTAATGAACCATTTGAATATTTTCTAAGTAATAAAAACCAGTCATGTACCCTTCGTCGTTCCGGTATTGGGTCTTTTACCTTATGTGAATAATTTATAAAATTTTGCTTTGTAAATATTACAAGACAAATGCGACAATATGATAATTATTATTTAAAAAAAAATTTTTTTCTCAATTATTATTAAGAAAAAAAATTTTTTCAATTTTTATTATTATTATTGTATAAAAATTTTATAAATATTAATTAAAATATAAAAACTACAAATTCCTCACCTTTGTAAGCATTTCCAAGATTATCAATGACCACCACTGTAAAATCCTGTTTAACTAATTCTAATACAGTATGAGAGCCGATATACCCAGCACCTCCAGTCACTAACACGTTCCATTTTTCTTTCATTATTTAATAAAATTGTTACTAATAATTATTACTTGTATAATAAAATATTAAAAAATAAATTCTGTAAAGCAATGATCTTTTACTACGTGACTACTCAGCCTACCTGTACAGTTAAATCTTTCGATATTGACCGACTCATTCCAAGATCATTCCGTGTAGCCACCATTCCCTCATCTTATGGATACTATACACAGTGTATAGTCTCCATGTCTCATCTCTTCGACACTGAACTGTCCTGTTTCTCTTTGCGCAGTTACATGCGCAAAAAAAATAAATACATTCAAATTAGGATCTTTTTTTTCTCTGAGCGAAGCAATTATTTTATTTTTATTTTTTTTTTCTTCGTTAATTTCTAAATTATTTCTACCACATAAAAAAATAAAAATCAATTAAAAATGATGTAACTGGCTTCCCTAACTATGATTGAGTTAATTTATTAATTGGATCGGTTTAATTATTATTGAGACATTGTTATCAATGTGAAGAATATAACGTAACTAGTTATTTTTAGATAAAAAAATAACCCACTTAAATGATGTGTTTTCAAACACAGAAATAACTAACATGACAATGAACTTTCAAGTAATACTGATAAAAATGATAATTATTACATTTTTATTATCGGACAAAAAAAATGTATTATGAAATTTAATTTTATACAATTTTTGATACAAAAATTGCCGGCTATTCTTAACAATTAGTATAACAATTACTATTCACAGTTAGGTAATGACTAACTATTTAAATGATGAAATTAGGTTTCATAATAGTCATTATAACACAAGAAATGAAGGTTTATTAAAAATAGTGCGTACACGTACTTATACTACAGAGAAAATAATTGTTTTTAAACCAATGAAATAAACAATGCGAGAATCATATAATTGTATTTAAAATGCTACTTAAAAGCTTTATCAAATTTAATATTGTGGTTATGCCGATAAAATTTGATAATAATAAATGTATAAGATGAAATTTGATATTAATTAACTATATGATAATATGCATGCAAAAAAAAAAATAAATTAAATCAAGAAAAAATTCTTGAACCAAGAAAATAATTTTGAAAAGTTTTATCGTCTTGAATCAAGACAAAAAATGAGGAAAACGGTTGACCCTGAAGGCCATCCCTGCAACTTCCCGCTAATTCCATACCTGGGCGCTTAAAATTGCATTTACGACGTTTTTGAGCTCAAAAATACAATTTATATGCCCTGATTAAAAAAAAGAATTTGATAGAATTAAAAAAATTTATATCCTCATGAATGCTATCCAATCCTGAAAATATGATTCAAAAGGATTCAACATGATTCAAATTTTTTAATTCTGTTAAATACTATTTAATTCTAAAAATATGATTTAACAGAATTTTAAAGGATTTAAACTGTTAAATACTGTCAAATGCTTGTAAATCCTCAAAATATAATTAATTAAGATTTAAGATGATTAAAAACCTTGAATACTACTGAATACTTTTAAATTCTAAAAATATGATTCATAATGATATAAGGCTACTCAAAATTTTAAATACTATTCAGTAATTCCCAGTGAACACAATTATGTCAAACTGACGTCAGAATGACGTCATGCTACGTCATGATTGACGTAAGTTGTAAGTCATGATTGACGTAAGATGTTAGTCATATATAACTCATAGTTTCCCACTTCCTGACGTAAGATTCTTACGTAATACGTATGACGTACCTATGATGTAACTGATGTCAAAATTAATTACGCGGAAGAATATTTTTTGAAAAAAAAAGTAACATTTAATTATGCGGTTTTGGGTTCGAATAATAATTTCGAGACTGATTACATGCTGAGGAAAAAAATTTGGAGTTGAAAAATCCTGGCGTGTGCTGGGCTTGAACTCGGGTCCATTGAATCCGGAGTCTTGAATGCTGCTCACTTATCTGCACCACGATTGATATTAAAACGCTTATTTAAATCTATATAAATTTAAGAGTTGGAAAGGATTAAGTTTATTTGTTTTTCTCAAGTTTCATTAAGATTTGTGATGAGATTGCATGGAAATTGATAAATTTTTTCTAAATTTGATAAATTTTCAGAATTTCCATAAATTAATATTTCATTAGTCATAAGAACGTCATAACGATGTCATATTATCGTCATAAATTCAGAAAGTTGAAAACAAAAATGTTTAGATTGTCCAATTGAACGCAAAATGCCACTTAAAGTTAAAAAATTTTTCCTAAATTCATGAAAATTCATAAAACATAATTAAAGAAAATTATATTACTTTCATGAAAGCAATACTTTTGCAAAAGCCCATCAGTCTTCAATTATTAATATTTCAGCTACCAATGGTTGCACAGCAAATTAGAAGACATTTTCGGAAGCTGGAATGAATTTTCTTTGAGGACCTGTCAAGTCAAGAAACGAAGAAAGTTTTCTAAGCCTCTGAGACGAAAAAGAAGAAATTAAAAATTTTGAAAAAGTTCTCCTTCATGCCATTTTTAGCTAAAATTTTTTGTCAGAAAATCTATAAACTATAATCATGAAGTTTTACAGCTTTAAAATGCATCTTTTTAGATTTGCAAAACAATCATTTTTCACTGAGATACAGCTGGTCAAAAATCGGGAAAAATTCAGACTTCTTTGTGGGTAGTATGCATAGGAAATAATTTATTCCAACTTCTAAATGATCATGGTTTTTTATCACAATTAAATTTTCCATTTTCCATTATAGATACAATAATAAGGAAGAAAACTCATAAAAATCATAGAGTATACCCTACAGAAGATTTCCAGACCCATAATTGATCGATCAACCCCATGGACACCGTGTAACAGCCCCATAAAAGGCGATTTTTGTGTAAATTGACAGAAAATTAACAGTTAAAAATTTATTCCTCGGTGTCTACTGGAGATTCAGGAAGGAAACTCATAGAAATCATAGAGTACACCCTACAGAAGATTTCCAGACCCATAATTGATCGATCAACCCCATGGACACCGAGTAACAGCGCCATAAAAGGCGATTTTTGAGTAAATTGACAGAAAATTGACTGTTAAAAATTTATTCCTCGGTGTCACTCTTGCATGGAATGCTGCAGAGAAAGGTCGGTGGACGTACCGTCTCATACCTCGGATTGATATGTGGTTCAACCGGAGTCACGGTGAGATCAACTATTATTTAACGCAGATGTTATCAGGACACGGATGTTACCGGAAGTATCTTCACCGCTTTAAGCACGATGATACCTCAGAGTGCCCGTCCTGTCCAGAGGTCAATGAAGATGCGGAGCATGTTTTCTTTGTGTGTCCACGTTTCAACCAACAGCGCGATGAGTTAGAGAAGATTCTGAAAAAGAGAACCCAACCAGAGTCAATAGTAGAAGCAATGTTGTCGTCAGAAGCTGCCTGGAACGCCACAAGCACTTTTGCTACAAAAGTGCTTACAGAGTTGCGATCCATTGAGAGGAAAAGAGCGAAAGACAGAATCGAGAAGGAAGAAATAACATCTTAGCCACCAGAAGGAAGAGCGGCAGCTAATTCCTCCCCCCGCGAAGAAATGCCTGACGGCGGTACCATGGGGGATCAGAGGATAGAAGAGAAAGGGGTTTAGGGTTTAGTGGGTAGGGGCATCAGCGTCGAGTTTTAGTATGACGTTGCGTCGAGTCGCCACATATCCAGGCCAAACAGCTATGCCTAGAATCCGTAAAAAGGATTCCCCCCCCCTAAGGAAAAAAAAAACACACACACACACATACATACATACATACATACATACATACATAGTGACACCCTCACGGGGATAGTTAGGGAAGCTTCCTGTGACCCCCAAACGTCGAGATCTGATGAAAACTCGATTTTTGTAAAACGGGGTAAAACCAATAACTTCCCGATTTTTGAAAATCTGAGATTTTCTTCGCGGGAAGTTAAAAATTCTTAAGAATTGAGTCAAGTAAAATTTACTTGTACCAAAAAAAGTTTCTTAGTTTAAGGGGTTAGGGGTAGTCAGAATTTTCAAAAAATCAATTATTTTTTAACTTCCCGCTAAGAAAATTGAAAAGCTCGGGTACTTCAAAGCGCTCGGGAGCAGATAGCTAGCGGCAGCTTCAAGAAACCCCCTTTTAGGGTTCTATTGTCATCCTATTCTGGAATTATAAAAGCAGATCCTTACAAAAATACAACCATAAATAAAAAGGAATGTATAGGCCATGTTCAGAAGCGGATGGGGACTCGACTGCGTACTCTGAAAATTAAACAAAAAGGTCTTGGTGGTAGAGGTAGGCTTACAGGAAAAGTAATAGACAAATTAACTGTATACTATGGTTTATCAATACATCGTCATTGTGATTCTATTGAAGATATGAAATCTGCTATTATGGCAACTTTTTACCACTACGGTTCGACTGATGAAAATCCGAATCATGATATGTGTCCCAAAGACGAAGATTCTTGGTGCTCTTACCAGCGCGCTGAAGCAAGTGGAGAGCTTGATACTTATACTCAAGATTATTCTCCCTTACCTCCTGATGTTTTAAAAGCTGTTAAACCGATTTACAACGATCTCAGTAATGATAATTTACTTTCAAGATGTGTAGCTGGATTCAATCAGAATAATAATGAGAGCTTCAACCAACTAGTGTGGAAAATATGCCCAAAAACCGTGAATACTAGTTCTACCATCGTACAAATTGCTGCATACATAGCTACTTGTATATTTAATGAAGGTACAAATTCATCATTAATGATTATGGATACCCTAGGACTTAATTGTGGGTCTAATTCCCATCGGTATGCTGAAAAATTGGATGCTGCACGTGTGAAAGTGGCAGATCAGCGCGCCAACGACAACACTCGGGAAGGCAGAATGCTTTGTAGGCAACAGCAAATTGATGTTTTGGAAACTTCCACAATGGCTGAAGAACTATTATATGGCCCAGGAATAGATGACTCGATGTAAGTAATTTAATAATTCGTATTTCTGTACGTGAATCTAGTGTGAAACTTTAAACGCGTTTTTCTCAAAACTATGTTTTTTGAACTGGTGACAACTGTAACTCGAAAACCACTCAGTAGATTTTAATAAAATTTATACAGCTTTTAGAATACATAATAAACTCGGGCCTGATCGAAGGATTTTTTTTTCTCGAAAATTTCGATTTTTTAAGACCAATTAACTGTTGATTTTTTCCCAAAAATCTAGACAAAAATTTCCTGAGGCCGCCATTTTGTTAATTTTTGAAAAAAAAAAAATCCTTCGATCAGGCCCAGGATTATCTATTTATAAAACTAATTTTTTTCATCCGATTGATTTTAGATGAATCTCCAAGGACTTATGATTGTCACCGCAAGGACCTTTTTTTGGAACTGGGTCAACACAGACAGCTATAACTTTGGAAATTAAATTTTTTTTTTTTTGAAATTTTTGTGACTTCAAGTCAAAACATTGTATAATAATGCCATATTACTACTTTTGTAAAATAACATGATTTTAGCAAAAAAAAAAATACTGAAAATTCTCATTTTTTCGTGCCTCTGACTACCCCTAACCCCTTAAGAATTTCTTTTACTTAAATAAAAAAAAGAGGTTCTTCAAAACTATTTACTTGATTCAAGTTCATTTTTTTTTTTCTGTGTATAAAAAAAAGTATTATTTTATGTATGATGTATAATATAAATAGCTGTAAGTAAATTGAATCAAATATATTATTATCATTATCACTATAGTGAAACAATGAGTCACATATGACTCGTTCGTGACTTGTTTCTTACGTAAATCCTGACATAGCCCAATGTCATTTTTACGTCACATTGACGTAAACGTGTTTACTGGGTAATGATATTGTGATAAGTTTTAAGGAATTAAGTGGAAGATAAAAGAAAAAAATTTAAGAAACTAGGAAAACCTGCATTCTTATCATAATTATTAATTATAAATATCTGCTCTTTTTCCTGATAAAATTATTAATTCTTATAAATAATAATGAGTTTTATTATCCTTAATTTTTCTCAAAATTTCAGTAGATTGATATAAAATATTTATATTATAAAATTTATTTTAATTCAAATTCATTGACATCTTAGACATTTAGAGGACTAAAAACGAGTTTCAGATTCGTACTTTTTACTATGCGCCATTTCATCAAATATTTTTTTTTATTTCATTCTAGTTCCTGCGATAATTATACTTATATTGAAAATCCGTGATTTTTTTTTTTATTTTAGATCAGATGAAGAGATCAATCACACCCCACCAGTGATGGCTATTTTTTTAATTAAAAAAAAATTTTTTTTTGTTTTAATTTTCATTTTTGTGTAGTTGATAAGTAATAGAATAAGTGAAAAAAATAAGAAAAAATTCAAAGCATTAATAATTACCTTCATGTAGAAATAAAATTTTCAAAATAGCTTAAATTTTAGGCTGCTAAACCACCAGGTCCCCTTAAGAATAAAAATCGAAAAATAAAAAAAAAATCAAAGTGAGAAGAATAATTGTCATTTTGTATTTCAATTAACAAACATATGTCTTTGAAAGTTTTTTAAATTAAAATTTCTTAGAAGATATATTTTTTTTTCAAGTCAGAATATCTAAGATTAAAAATTCGCATTCGCTACCTATGACGCTATAATTCTAGCGATTGCGTTATGAAGTGTGACTGAAAGAAGAAATGTTAATGTATTTGAGTGTTACATACCCGGAAAAAAAGGAAAAAATTACATTATAAATAGTAATAAATATCGCTTCAAATTAAAAAATAAAAAAATTGTAATTCAAAATAATATTTTTAGAATTCAAACTTTTAATATTAATTTTTACAGTGTTAAATGTAATATTTGAATTTTACAATGTGATTCTTACAAAATCTGTAAAAATAACAATCTAAAACTGTAATTTTTAGTTTTTTATATAAAGCACCACGTTATATTATATAATGTAATTTTTGGACAAAAAAAAGGATAAATAAAATAAAAATAACTTTTTAAAAAATTGTTTAACTTTAATAATTTCAGTTAAAAATAAATAAATATTTAACAAACCATATCAGATTATAATTTATTTTTGAAATAATAATAATCACCAACTTTTGAAATAATAATAATCACCCATAGGCATCTAATTTTCACGTAAATAGAATTTAGAGTAAAAATATAAGTCCATATTTTTGAGACATTTAATTTTGATCGGGTCAATATCTTCTGTCGCAACACTAATTGTACAGTAGTACCTTCTTGCTTTTTTCATGTCACAAGCCTGGTTGTTTCGTAGAAGACAGCGTCTAATTGTAGCATAAATAACGTATTGACGTCCGTTATTCATAACTTCAACCCTTGGATCGAATATTTCATCAACGACAAATCTACTTAGTTTCAGATTTTTTTTGTAAATTTTTGCACCTTCCCCAGCGAAGTACTGAACATCTGGACTGTCTTGTGGAAGTTCTATTGTCGCCTGAATTTCATTTGAAGCCTCGATTGTTGCAGGCATTACTAGCAAGAATGCCAAGAAAACGTTGACACTGGTGGATAACATGTTGGTTAGTTTGTCACAGTGCAATGACACTCTTATTACTGACGACTAAAAATTTTATTGAGAGTTTAACGGCTGTTACCTCAAGATTACCTCAAGTTACTGACGGGTAATTAGTTTTCAAAAATAAAACTGATTAAATCTGTAATGTGACGACAAAATTTAGTGACGACAAAATTCAATAATAATCAATTGATAAATTTCATCACTTTATTTTAACTTCGTCTATAACTATTTTTATATTGTCATATGATGTAATTGTTGATTGAAAAATTTTTTACTGAAAATATAAAAAATTAAAATTAAATATAAAAAAATAAGATTAGCAATTAGAAAGAAAAAGTGAGTTCAAATGAACATCTGCCAAAATATTTGTTTAACAAGGTAATAAAGCAATTAAATACAGATGCTTAAAAATTAAGTATTTCTAAGAAGGAATTAAAATAGGCCCTGAGAGGATTAAGTTGTATATGTAAAAAAAAAACGGCATCTCATTACCGTCCAAGTTTTACAATTACGATGGATGTGTTTTAACAAAATAAAGGTAAACAAATACTAAGATTAAAAAAAAAATTATTCAGTTAAAATATTTTAGACATGAGGGTATATAAATTAAGGGAGTATTCTACTGTAGAATTTTGAAAAAATCGAAAATTTTTTTTTTTCATATTTTCTAAGTTTAGATATTCAAAAATATGTCATTAAAAGGATTTTTCAAAATTCCTATTAATTCATGAGTTATAGCCGTTTTAGTAACGTGGCATCGGTTCCGGTCCGACCGCTACAAGTTAACAAAAGACGGTAGGCGTTCCCGAGTCCCTACTTATGTCCCTTTCTATTGTATATCTATTGTATATTAACCCCTACAATGATAACCCGGTAGTAGGAAAAAAGGAGTGTGTTGGGCATGTTAAAAAACGCATGGGTTCACGGTTACGTAAAGCAAAAAAAGATAATAAAGGTATTGGTGGCAAAGGCGCTGGTAAACTCACTGATAAGCTTATCAATGAATTGTCTTTATATTATGGTTTGGCAATTCGTCGAAATCCAGATTCTGTTGAAGATATGAAGAGAGATGTGTGGGCAACCTACTTTAATAAAATTTCAACTAACGAAAATCCTCAGCACATGAATTGTTCATCTAGTTGGTGCAAGTATCAGAAGGCAATAGAAGACGGCACTATTGACGAATTTGACCACAAAAATCCTCCTCTAAATGACAAAGTTTTAGAAGTAATAAAACCAATTTATGAAAGTTTATCAGCTGATTCTTTATTGGAACGATGTTTGGGTTCTGAAATCCAAAATAATAACGAATCTTTGAATTCGTTAATTTGGACTTTTGCTCCGAAGCACATTCATGCTGGACCGAAGACAATTGAAATTGCCACTTTCTTCGCAGTTAGTATTTTTAATGAAGGTTTTATCTTTATATATATATATTTCTTGTGTGCGTGTGTATGTCACTGAACTCCTCCTAGACGGCTGGACCGATTTTGATGAAATTTTTTGTGTGAGTTCAAGGGGATTCGAGGATAGTTTAGATTCATAATTTGGTCCACTGGAAAATGTTTATTTAACTAATTTTTCATTTATAAGTAGTTGTTAATTTGGAAATGTTTTACTTTCGATCCGATAAACTGCGCTGTCATCGCAGCATTAAATATTGAATATTATTCTATATTAATTTCAGTTAGTCCCGATAGTTAGTGCTGCGATCAAATTGAGAAAAATATCTGAAATTTTGTTGTTATTATTGTGTTTGTTCAAGTCGTGTGCTAATTAAAATATTAACTACGAATAGAAATTGATGTTTGAAGAGTTTTGAAGTGTGCCTAAAAAACGATACTTGTTGCGAATTTAGAGTGGAATCGAAGTAAGTATATTTTGTATAAATTTTTTATCAAATTTACACGTGAGTTATAGAACAACCAACCTAACCTATAAATTTATTTGTGTAGGTCATAAATTTTTTAAATTGTTTTTATTATTCATGTTTTAAATAAAAAAAATTATTAAAAAATTCTATTAAAAATTATATACTTTAAACAAATTATTCATTTTCAAAACTAAGACATAAGAAAATAAAAATACACGTTTTTCATCTAAAATTTGTTACAATAAATCGTTTTCGGTGATAATTAAAAATTTTATTTTCAATAAATAACTCATATTCATTGTGGATTATTTAAGTATATTTAGTATATATTTTTCATCAAATTTACACGTGTTTTTGTTAACAACCATCCTAATCTCAAAATTATTTGGTAGCTTATTGACTTCATAACATATTTTTCAATTGTTTTTAATAAAAATTATTTATTTTTTAAATAAAAACAATTATTTAAAAGAAAACTATCAAAAAATTAAAAAAAAAATTCTATTAAAATTATTTACTTTGGAAAAAATGAGTCATTTTACAAATTACCAAGAAAAAAAATAAAATTACACGTTTTTTATCTAAAATTTGTTACAATAAATATTTTTTGTTAATTAATTAAAATTTCATTCTTAATAAAAAACTCAGATTCGTTGCGTATTATATATTACAGTATTTTTTTTTCTGCAGAAAAATGCCACGTCTTCGAGGAAGAGCCAGAAATATTGGTCGACGTACTCCAAACGCGCAATTGGTCCATGATCGTCGAATAAATAGAACAGATGATGAACACTCGGCGGATAATGCAAATCTGAGAGATCAAGTTGCATCTACACGTGCGAATGAAAATTCAGTACAACGCACTCGACGTCTTCGTGCTAATGCAGTAAGACAACGAGAGGTACGTCAACAAGCGACGGATGCACATAGAGAACGTAACCAACGCCGGATGCAAAATGATCGAGCATTGACAAGAGCACCACTCAATCGCCTTGCGTTTGAATATGATCCTGAAATCAACTTTTCGTCACATGCATTAATCTCGATTGGTAGTATGGACAAAGAGTGTCAACATTGTCATGCTTTCAAGTACAAAGGTGAATCAGCTGGTTTATGTTGCGTATCTGGAAAAATTTCACTGCCATCGCTAAATCCACCACCGGAACCTTTAAAAACACTTTTAGCTGGCACCACATCTCAATCGAAATTGTTTTTGCGAAAAATTCGTAAATTCAATTCATGCTTCCAAATGACATCATTTGGAGCAACAAAAATTGTTCATAATGATGGTCGTAATTTCGAAACGACAAGTTAAAGTTAACTCGAATTTTTTTGCCTCTCCCTTGGAGTTCAAGTTATAGAGGTTCTACTGTATATGAATATATATAATATATGAAAAATTGATATATAATCTTTATATATATATATATATATATATATATATATATATTTCTTCTGTGCGTGTTTTTGTCACTGAACTCCGCCTAAACGGCTGGACCGATTTTAATGAAATTTTTTGTGTGTCTTCCGGTGGATTCCAGAATGGTTTAGATTCACAATTCAGTCCACGAGAAAATGTTTGTTTAATAGATTTTTTATTTATAAATTGTTGTTGACCTTGACTACCCACATGTACTTTTCATATATTTTATAAATATCATATATATAAGATATATGGAAAAATTCATGTGGGTACTTAAATGAAAGGTCTCGATGAGTATAAAATCATAATGGACTTATATTTATGAAAATGTTAATAATTAACGAATGATAATGTATTTTGTTAACTTATGATGTTTTTAACGATATAAGCTTATTCCGATGTTACACTCATCAAGAGCTTTTATTTGAGTACCCACATGCATTTTTGATATATTTTTCATATATATAATATATATAAATATATAAAATATATGAAAAATTGATGTGGGTACTTAAATGAAAGGTCTTGATGAGTGTAACATCGGGATGAGCTTATATCTTTCAAAA
Organism: Cotesia glomerata; assembly: GCF_020080835.1. Lineage (NCBI taxonomy): Eukaryota > Metazoa > Arthropoda > Insecta > Hymenoptera > Braconidae > Cotesia > Cotesia glomerata. The sequence continues at coordinate 5,968,334 of NC_058165.1, forward strand.
TATCATTAGTTGACAAGATACAATGTCATTTCTTCAATTATTGAAGTTTTGAAAGATATAACCTCATCCCGATGTTACACTCATCGAGTTCTTTCATTTGAGTACCCACATAACATTTTTTATATATTTTATATATATGGTATTTGTAAAATATATGAATATATAAAATATATCAAAAATGCATGTGGGTACTCAAATGAAAGCTCTTGATGAGTATAAAATCAGAATGGGCTTATATTTACAAAAATGTTAATTATTGAAGAATGCCCATTGCATATTGTTAACTAATGATGTTTTTAACTATACAAGCTCATTCTTAAAATTTCTAAATTTAAGACGTATGTACATGACAACGTCTGTCGGGTTCACTAGTACCTATATTAAAAATCTTAGATGTTATGGGAATCACGATTGGCCCAGAAGCTAATGCTTTTGCAGCGAGACGGGACGAAGCGCGTATCGAGCGCTCAGAACTCCGGACTTCAGAGGCGTCAAAGGAGGGTAGAACTGCACGTCTTCACAAGAGAACATCGGAGAATGAGCATTTTGAAGTAGAGGAAGGATTCTTATATGGAGCAGGAATCGCCGATTAAAAATATGTAAGTATTCTGTACCATTCTACAAGTAAAATTGTCGAAAACTTGTCTCAAAACTTTGAACGCGTTTTTCTCGGAACTACTTTTTTCGAGCTGGCGGTAAGGATATCTCGAGTTCTAATGAACTGATTTACTTCAAATTTGGAGAGGATGTTCTCTATACGTCGCTTCATCTCGTGAACCCTGCCCAAAACTATAACCTCTCATCTAGTATTTCTAAAAAATTCGGAATTGTTAAAAAAATATGAAAAAAAAAATTTTTTTTTCAAACTGCCGCCATTTAAAAAAAAATTTTTTTTTAACTTATCAAAGGGTTATACGATAGCGGCATCTATAATAATTAAGAATCCGTCTGTTTTTTATGTTTCAGATCACCAGGAGGGTTGGAATAATGTACGCCAGGACACCTACTTTTTTTTTGACCCCCCACTTTGACTGCTCATAACTTTGTCAATTTTAATTTTTTTTTTTAAATAATTTTTTTATGTAATAATAAAACATCAATAAACAAATGATAAAAAAAATTGATTATAAAAATATTTTTTGTTTCCTTCGTACAGCGCTTCTAAAACCGAGCGAAATTCATGCCTCTACAGTAAAATACTCCCTTTGACATGTCGAGAATATTCGATAGATGCTATTTTTTTCAGGAAAAAAGTACTAAAGTGTAAACCGAACAACCCGTAAGAAAAAACAGTATATTATCATTTTAAGTAAATAGATTAGGACAACGGTTGACCCTAAAGGCCATCCCTGATACTTTCTGCTTACTCCATACCTAAGCGCTCAACATTTAAATCATTTTGTTTTTGAGCTCAAAGAAATAGCTGTTCTATGCTTTTGAGCTCTTCGAGCGCAAAAGTCTGATAGAAGTTTTATAGAACACTATTTTTTGAATTTTCAAACTGGAACTTGTGAATGAATAAACTGATTTTCTCGCGGTTTGCGGCATTCAACGCAGTTTTTTAAGCTCTTTAAAAAATTTTAAAACGCAAACTGCTCAGACTATAAATTTCATAGAAATTCTGAAAAAAAAACATTTTTTTCAATTTTTTTCGACAACGATATCTCGTCGAATCGACCGATTTTGACCGGGCCGGTGGCGATCGACATGGTTCTTTGAGGTTTAGAGCTGATTAGTTTTTGAGATCAATCGGTAAAGCCGTTAAAAAGTTATTACAAAAAAACAGTTTTACAAATTTTTTATTTTTGAGATTACAAATGTTTCTCATTTTTAAATGAACATATTAAATATTTATAGTAATGTTTTCAATTTCAATCAATAATATGTTATTGATATTTCAATAAAACGTTCAAAATTTTTGGTGTGCCTATTGCCATATATTTTATTAGTTCAACTACTGCTCCCGGAGTGTTTAACTATTGCGGCTTGTCAGAATTGATTGTTCAACTACTACTTCTTTCATAGTTTATCTTAAAAACATTGTCAGAATATAAATATTCAATTACCTACGTTATTTTGCGCTTTAATCAATTTAAAATTATTTATATTTTCGTGAAAATCACTTACTTGAACTAATAATTACATCTTTATATATTAAAAGGAGGGTAAAATACGTTTTACTTTGAAACCTTTGCAACTACTGGGTATTTTATCTTACTAATACATAAAAAAAATATATTAACACAAGAAAAAAATGAATTAATAAAATACTTGAAAATCGAAATTTTTAAAGAACTAGAATATATATATTTTTAAAAAATATAAACATTGTGATTGATTAAAAAATAAAAAGTTTCAAGTTTATACCAAAAGCAGGGAAGTATGCTAATATCCCAACTTATAATTAATCACACTTACATGGTTACCGGAATGTTATCTTTTGACAAATAATTCTAGGTTTGATGAATAATCATTTAGCAACGATGATAAGTCACATAATTACAAAATGTCAGTGCGTGTAGTAGCAAAAAATTTAACTTTATTAATCTTTTTCTGTCTCTTCTGTTTTTCAAAATGTCGAGACACCAATGGTCCCGTGAGAAACAAGGTTTTTGAACCGATGAAAATTCCTGAGATTTATCTGACAAGGAACAATTCTCGGGAAGCGAAGTGCGATGGGCAAATGAAAATTTTTGAGAACGCGCTGCTAAAGTATGAGCTTTGGGCACTGAAAAGTATGATCCTGTAAAAAATTTGCGGGTAATTTATTAATAATTACCTCAATAATAAGTATTTTGGTTTATTAGTGTTCGACGCAAGCTCGAAAATTCCTTCGGGACTCATCCAAGGGAACATCAAAGACCTGGGAATGTACGACCAATGCATCACGGTCAACGTCACCGTGGGAAATGAGATAATACGAGGACAGCACTGCATGTATGCACTTGATGTTAATATCAACGGAACAAAGATGCCTGTATCTCTTGTTCTGAGTGCCTGCGTCCCCGCGACCTGCAAAGCCGAACAGGTAACGATGAAGATGCAGAGACTGATTAACATGGCCAGTGGCTTCCTGGGCAGGAGTGAGCTCCAGGTGATCGGCGCGACATGCTCCAGAAGCGATGATCATCATTGGGACCTGAGTGCTGTTATTACGCTGTGAGTATCCTTGTTTTTAGGATATGACTATTCAAAACTTACACAGAAAAAAAAATTAAGTTGAATGAAAAGAGAAATATTTGAACCAAGAAAATAATTTTTAAAAGTTTCCTTGTTTTTAATCAAAACGAAAAATTCTTGAATCAAGTAAAATATACTTAAACTAAGTAAAATTTATTATTTTAAGAATTTTTCTACTCAAACCACGAAAATGAAGTTCTTCAAAATTATTTACTTAATTCAAGTTAAGTTTTTTTCTGCGCACATCGCAGATTCAAACTATCGGAATTTGAAAAAAAAAAAAAAATAGAAAGAATCTTGAAAAAATTTTTCATTGTTACAAAAAAAAACTCTTTTTGACTTTCTTTAAGTTCTTTAATGGAACGAAATGATTTCCGAAATTTAAAACTAAAAAAATTTTTTTTTAATCGGTCACTGAACTTTTTATTAATTTAAACATTGCTTGCACAAAAATTGCTGAGACTAAATAATTTTGTATAGAAAATTAAACTATTTGTAAGAGAGTATTCGTTAAATTTTTTATGAAAATTACGTAACGATTGATCAAGCAAGTATGCTTGATACGGAAAAATTAAATATACAAGCAGTTGTACAAACATTTCTTTAGAAGCAGTAATCGGTTCGGAATTACTAATATTCATGTAAAATCAATACTCAATTAACATGAGACAATTCATTAGTCAATAATGGTAAAAATAGTTTGAGAAAAAATAACGTGAACGCTGTTAAATATATCAGAACAGAACTTAAAATAATTGATTCAAAATTATTTATGAAAAGGATCCCTCATTAATTTATTTTTTTTTATATTTTCTAAAACTTAATTTAAAAAAAACGTTTTTCTAATTTTTCTTATAAAATCAATAATAACAAAATGATCAGAAACCAATTACTGGATAATTTTTCCAGCTATGTTTTCGGAGTTTTTCTGACCTTTCTATTAACCTGCACTTTCTGCGATGCACTATCACGTTTGACAAGCATCAACAGTGGATTTTTCAATTCTCTCTGCAAATTTTCGTTAATCACCAACAGCCAACACATCCTAAGCACTAAAGTCTCTGAAAATCAGATTCCGGTCATCTCAGGCCTCAGATTCTACAGCGTATGCTGGATCATGCTAGCACACTTTTACTATCACACTTTTTCTGGCAGTGTTATTAATCTCCGTGACATCGTAACAGTAAGATACATTATTCATCGCTAATTATTGACTCAACAAATCGAATATATTCTATAAAATATATATATATATATATATATATATATATATATATATATATATATATATATATATATATATATATATATATATATATATATATATATATATATATATAATATAATAATAAATATATATATATATATATATTTAATAAATATATATTTTATTCTAGTGGACCCAATCCTGGAATGCTGTATTTATCCTTCTAACTCCAAATTCCGTCAATACATTTCTAGTGATAACCGGATTTTTGAGTTCATACAAGTTTATTAAAAAGATGGCCATAAGACGCAAGTTAAATATTTTTACTTACTATTTTCGTAGATATTTGAGGTGAGGAATTTTTTACTTAGTTCACAAAATTGATTATTAATCAAAAAAAATGGATTTTTGATTGATACACCCAGAAAAAAATTTATTTTGAAAAAAAAAATGAGCATTGTTGTGACAATAAATTAATTTTTCTTTGAGTGAAGAAATAAAAGTATTTTTAACAGTAATTTACTTGAAGAAAAATTTTTTTTTGATTTGGAAAAAATAAATTAAAAAATTGGCAAGTTATACTATCTAAAAGGGTTTTTTTTTTTTTTTTTTTTTTTTTTTTTATTGAAAAAGATTTTTTTTAACAATAGAGTTACAGGAAAAAAAAATTAATTTATTTTTATGAGATTGCTAATTTATTTTAAAAACAAATTTATTCTCTCAATGAAGATTGTAATACCTCAACTATGAATTTAATGTAAAGATCATAAAAAAAATTGGTTTTTCGATAACTTTAATGTTTACAAAAATTTTCCTACTTTCAGCCTCATTAACATATTTAACAATGATTAACGCAGATTAACACCCGCATTGTTGGCACTGCTTTCGATCACAACATTCTTACTTCCGAAAATGGGTTCAGGTGCACTATGGAAGACGACAATGAATATCCAGAGTCATTACTGCCTAAAAAACTGGTGGCCGATGCTTCTGTATGTCCATAATTACGTTTACAAGGATGGAATAGTTAGTATAAATTTAATTAACCTATCGATTAAATAATTGCACGACTCATGATGCGAAGCATCAGAGAGTGCTTTACGATCGAAAAATTTTCTTCGCCTCATTTCGGCAACTATTTTTATTATTATACCCTGGTTAGTTAACGGAATCAAGATATTTTGCAAACTATGGTCAAAATTATTTAATCGAGATTAATTCCATACTTTTCAAAAATTTATTTAGTGCAATAGAAACGAAAAAAAAACATCAAAATAGTTCAACAAATATTCCCCTTTTCCTCGACTCCGTTAAATGTGAAACCCGTAAACACTATGGCTTGCCAAAAAATCCATTAATTCAGTCAAATTTTTAACTTCACGCTAAGAAAATTGATAATTTTCGAAAATCGGGAAGTTATTGGTTTTACTCCGTTTTTCGAAAATCGAGTTTTCATCCGATCTCGACGTTTTGAGGTCCTAGGAAGCTTCCCTGACTATTCCCGCACGTGCGTGTGTGTGTGTGTGGGGGGGGGGGGTATCAGGCGTTTTGATCCCCCAACAAAATATCTCCGGACAAAAAATCCCCAAAACAAAATATCCCCAAGACAAAAAAACCCGACAAGATCCTTCAAATTTGTTATAGTTCTCGAAAATTTAAATAAAAGAAAAAAATTATTAAAGGGCACAATTATAAAAGGGCACAACACGGTAACAAGCGTATGTGTTGGTCTGATGTAGAATAAACACATACAAAAACCATGTTAAAAGGGCGCAACACTATTACCCGCGTTTGAATTGGCCTATTACTGAGTAAACACACATAAAAACCATGTTAAAAGGCCGCAACACTATTATCCGCGTTTATGTTGGCCTATTACTGAGTAAACATACACAAAAACTATCGGTGTCGGTATCAGGCGTTTTGATCCCCCAACAAAATATCCCCGACAATTAATCCTAAATAGCCGGAATTTTTAAATAAAACGACAAACCACAAAAAATTAAAGATGAAATAGTTAATTTATTTAAATAACTTTATCTTTTGTATCAATATATAAAATTAAGAACACTTACAACACTAGATAATATTGATTATGTAATATCATTTAATGACTAATAAAATACTTATTACAAAATAAATCATAATTTAAATAAGAGAAAGTCGATGAATAAATAATCAAAGGCAATTAATACAAGTTATAGCAAAAAGAAATTTTTTGAAAAATTTCATTTAAATTTTTAATCGAGGCATAATCATGGTTTTTGTGTGTGTTTATTCGACATTAGACTAACACAAACGCGGGTAATAGTGTTGCGCCCTTTAACTCGGTTTTTGTGTGTGTTTATTCGACATTAGACTAACACAAACGCGGGTAAGAGTGTTGCGCCCTTTTAACACGGTTTTTGTGTGTGTGTTTATTCGACATTAGACTAAAACAAATGCGGGTAATAGTCTTGCGCTCTTTTAACATGGTTTTTGTGTGTGTTTATTCGACATTAGACCAACACATACGCTTGTTACCGTGTTATGCCTTTTTATCATTGTGCTCTTTAATAATTTTTTTTTTTCATCTAAATTTTCGAAAACTATAACGAATTTGAAGGATAACTTGTCGGGGATTTTTTGTCGGGGATATTTTGTCCGGGGATCAAGACGCCTGATACCGTGTGTATGTGTGTATTCGTGTGTGTGTGTGTGTGTGTGTGTGTGTGTGTGTGTGTGTGTGTGTGTGTGTGTGTGTGTGTGTGTGTGTGTGTGTGTGTGTGTGTGTGTGTGTGTGTGTGTGTGTGGATGTAGTTAAACTTTTCATAACTTTTGAACGGCTTGACCGATTTGATCGTGGTTGAAGCTATTCAAAAAGGCTTGACCAAACTTAGATTTTGAATATAATTTGGACCAATTCAGACCGGTAGAGTTTAAAAAATCTCAAGAAAACTACAAAAAAATTTTTTTTCAAATGTAGTTCTTTTGGAGTAACTTTTAAACGGCGTTACCGATCGATGCGAAAAACTAATCAGCTCTTAACATGAAGAAAACACGTCGATCACCGCTAAGCCGGTCAAAATCGGTTGATTCGTTCCAAAGTTATCGTTAACAAAAAAAGTTGAAAAAAGTGATTTTTTCGAATTACATTGGAATTTCCAGTCTGATCAATTTGTGTTCAACAGTATATCATAGAATTTGAAAAACTGCGTCAAATTCTTCCAACTGCGTGGAAATTGGTTCATTCATTCAGAATTTATTGCGGTTTGAAAATACAAAAAATAGTGTTTTATTAAATGTCTATCATACTTTTTAGCTCGAAGAGCTCAAAAGCTTAGAACAGCTAACTCTTTAAGCTCGGAGAGATCAAAATAACGCATAAATTATATTTTTGCACTCAAAGAGCTCAAAAACATCATAAGTGCAATTTTAAGCGCTTTGATATGGAATAAGCAGAAAGTTACAGAGATGTTCTTTAGGGTCAACCTTTTCCCTAATTTTTTATTTTATTTCTTTGAAGGAATTGGAGGTCATCCTGTATTACGAGTGGCTATGTAACTCAGTTTCATTTAATTGAAATTAATGAAATAAAAAAACCAAAAGTTTGTATATCTACATATATTATGTAGATTTATCCCACTAGAGACACTTAAGAATTATCGCCATGTAACAGCTATTGTAGATTCTTTCTCACATTTTTTATTTCATTATTATTTCATGATTGAATGATCATAATCAGTCGTGCACTTTTGGATTTTCTAATCTTCATATAATTAATTTAATTAATAATAAACTAGAAGTTAGAATTGAAAATAACTGATCCTAAAACTAAATTCATTATTCGTAAAATACTCCCTCCCTTAGAATAAGTTACTGTATCACCCATTGTAGGAATCCGAAATTAAAAAAAAATAATTTTAGGAGTGTTTGCTTCACACTTGGTACTTGGCAATGGACATGCAATTGTTTTTGCTAAGTCCATTAATATTTTATCCACTTTACAAGAAGCCTAAGCTGGGATTAAGTATTCTCTTCGCCGCAATCATTGCGTCGATAATCACACCAGCTGTCGTAGTGGCAGTAAATAAGTTCACTATCGCTTGGACATTAGCTGGCGAGTAAGTGTATACTGATCAATCATACATCTTCTGACGATAACAGACGGCTAATTGATTTTTTTTTTTAAGCTTGGACAGAAAGATAGATATGATGCTTTATTTCTACCTCGTTACTTACACACATGCCGGTCCGTGGTTGTTGGGAGTCCTGGTAGGATATCTTCTGGCTGCCGATCGGAGAATCCCCGGCCCTCGAGTTAGGAAAATGGGGTGGATTTTAACCATTTTAGCTTTCATGTTCTCGATTTTTACGTTCAGGATCTACCAGAGTGCAGACTACCACTGGAATATCTACTGGGAAACCTTCTATGCTGGATTATCACAGCATATTTGGGCGTTTGGAGTCTGCTGGATTATCTATGTATCTGTCTTAGGTCATGGAGGTAAAAAGAAATTTTTAAATTAATATAAGTGCAATTTTTAAAAAATATTTTTTAGTTCTAATTTAATAAATTTAAAAAAATCAAAGTTTAAAACGGCGGCTAATTTTAGTATTATGACATTATTTTGATTTTAGGTGATTAATCATTAAAAATTTTAATTTTTATCTATAATAAATAATTTTTTCCAACAGTCCGAGTAAAAAAAAAAGGATCATTTTTAAAGCTTGATAAATTTATTATTAAATTCTTAAAGAATTTTCTCAAACTTGATGATAGATTAATTCATTAATTAATTGTTCGTTGGGACAAAATTTATTAATTACTTCTATTATTACAGGATTTATAGCCAAATTTCTGTCATTACCGATCTACACCCCATTCAGTAGGATGTCATACTCGATTTACCTAATCCACTTTGAAATTCAAACGATTAAAAGAGCATTCTCCAGAGCTCCTACTTATTTTAACGATGCACAAATGGTGAAAATTTTTTATAATAGCCTTAATAGCCGAGCCTTCTCAATACTAAATTAACCAACGATTAATCGATTTTGTAGATGCATGGATTTCTCGGTGAGGTAGTGGTTTACATCCTAGGTGGATTCGTTTTCAGCCTCATGTTTGAGTTACCATTTCGGTCCTTGAAAAATTGAGTCTCGCTAATATATCTACGATTAGTCAATCAGAAATGGTTGTAAAGGGAGATAAATCTGCAAAATTGAAGAAAATAGAAATTACTATTGAGAATGGAATCGCTAATGATGGTTTTAAAGAAAAGTCTGAGGGTATTTTACAGAATAAATTTGAAAAATCCAAAAGTGCAGCCTCATAATTCTCATTTATTTTTTGAGAAAAAAATAAATTGTATCATTAATTTTTAAAAGAAAACAAAATAATAAAGTGATTTTTTACCGAGGATTTTCTGATTTTTCTTAATTATTAAGATAATTTAACAATTTTAAGCCCATTAATATCATAATATCACATCAACTGCCGAATTTTGAATCATTCCATAAAATTTTACGGCTGAATTAAGATATTACAATATATTAATTTTCTCGAAAAATAAAAAATTTTATTCAAAATTTATCACCTGGGTAAAAAAAGCTATGTATGATTATAGTACAACCTGGTTATAAGTCATACTTTTTCCTCTCTCCTACTTACATGAAATATTTCATATATAGATATAACTGCCGTGAGAGTAAGTAGATCATCTGATGTAACTTATAACCTGGTTGTACTGTATATACGATTATATATGATTCATATAATTCATATGATATATATAATCGTGTTCGACGCAAGCTCAAAAATTCCCTCAGGTCTCATCCAAGGTATCATCAAGGACCTAGGGATGTATGACCAACGCATCGTGGTTAACGTCACCGTGGGAAACGAGATAATACAAGGACAGCACTGCATGTATGCGCTTGATGTTAATATCAACGGCACAAAGATGCCTGTATCTCTTATTCTAAGTGCCTGCATCCCCGCGACCTGCAAAGCCGAACAGGTTACGAAGAAAATACAGGGACTGATTGACATGGCCAGTGGCTTCTTGGGCGGGAATGAGCTCCAGGTGATCGGCGCGACCTGCTCCAGAAGCGATGATCATCATTGGGACCTAGGTGCTGTGTTAACAGCGTGAGTATCTTTATTTTCAGGATATGACTATTTAAAATTCACACAGAGAAAAAAATTAAGTTCATCGAAGAGAGAAATTCTTGAACCAAGAAAATATTTTTAAAAGTTTCATTGTTTTAAATCAAGACGAAAAATTCTAGAGTCAAGTAAAATTTAGGTAAACCAAGAAATAGTATATTACACCCCTTGGGAAGGAAAATAAGAAAAGCCTCAGATCACATGTAATTGTTGGCCGAGGCGAAGCCGAGGTCAACAAACATGTGATCTGAGGTTTTTTTTTTTACTTCCCAAGGGCTGTATAATATTTTTTTGTCCGAGGAAGGAGGAAAGCGGCAACTTTGTTTAGCGCAGTGAGACCAAAGTTGCCACTTTCCGCCCAGAGGGCAAAAAAATTTATTATTTTAACAATTTCTCTAATCAATTCAAGAAAATGAAGTTCTTCATAATTATTTACTAGATTCAAGTTAATTTTTTTTTCTATATACATCAAAGTTTCAAATTGTCGGAATTAAAAAAAAAAATCTAGAAATCGGTTGACTGCGCGGCCAACCCTAAAACTTCCCGCCAAGTTTGTAGTCTAGTCAACAAGTTCAAAAACGTGAAAAATAGAGATAAAGGTCCTAAAAATATGAGCGATGGCTCATTCGATTCGGAATCACCTCTAGAAAAATGTTTTTGAAGGATTTTGGTGCAGGTAAAAAATTGCAATTGTTATTAACAAAATAAGATGGAAAAAAAACGATATTTCGTTTTTTGTTAATAACTCGAAAAATATTAATATTTAAGCAATTTTGAAAAAAGCCCGTTAAAGAGGAGAAAATTTCCAAGAAAAAAGTCCGTACTCCCGGAACTCTATCTCCATTATTTATAATTTTAATTTGACGTTGAAAATAGGGCTCCGCGCGGCTGTTACGGCATGCGCGCGCCGCCGCTAAAGAGAGCTCAGCAATAAAAATAATTTTTTTATAACATAAAATGTGATTTTAAAAATTTGAAAAAATTCTAGTATCTTCTTAACACTTGAAAGAATCGAGCCGCGAAGAAAAAAAAGTTTAATCACCATTTTTGAAAAAGTTATCTAATTGTTAACTAACAAATTTTTTCCCAATCTCCGTTGGCATAAACAATGGGATAAAAGGTATAAATAATTGGCCTATAAATTTTAAACTTCGTGGAGCCCTTTTGATATATATACTTTATAAGATCCTGCGATAAATTTTCATTAAAGTTTATTAATTTGTTAATTATGATTTTTTATAACTATTGAAAAATTAAAAATCTAAAAAAAGTTGATAAAAATTTTTTTTTCAACTAATATTTAGCTATGCCTGTTTTCACATTAAGCAATGGCAGTAATTAATATAGGTTATGAATTTTTTACGTAATTTGTTTATAAAATTGTTTTAAACAAATAGAGAAATTCAATATTTTTGAAAAATTTTTATTACTATTTGGTTGTCCACAAAAAATTATGATTTTTAAAAAAAAAAATTTTTCTTAATTTTAATTTTTAATTGTTTAAAAACGATTTTTTCATATTTCGATTGTTTAAACAATTAGTTAAGAAAAAATTTTGCTTTTAAAAATCATAATTTACACTTTTAAATAGTTTGGCAAAAAAAAAATTTTTTTTATTAATTATTTAATTGTTTATTAGTTTAACAATTTGTTATAAACAAATATTGACCAACGTTATATTTTTTTTCTGAAGCAGAAAAAAATTATAAAAACAGCCATATATAAAAAAGTTCCAAAAAAAATTTTCTTTTATTTATTATAATTAATTTTAATATCATACGGTACGGTAATTATCGCCACTACTTGATTTGTCAATTAAAAAATTGATATATCTTTTAAACTATCAGAGATACGATAAAGGACATTCAGGTCTTTTTTATAGAGAATGAATTTTTCTTTCAGATGGATCTAAGATCAAGTTCGTATCTATTGTTTATTAGCTATTACATGCATTTGTTTATAAAAATTCTGTATTTTTTTGACTTTTTCGTATCTTTTGTGATCTTTAACTTGTTAAATTATGCAGATACAGCAAAAAACCTTCAAACAATTTTGTTAAGGGATTAATTTTCTAACATATTAATTGTTAATCATACTTTTATTGCTAATTGTTTAAACAATATCTTCGTATCTCTGATAGTTTAAAAGATATATCAATTTTTTAATTGACAAATCAAGTAGTGGCGATAATTACCGTACCGTATGATATTAAAATTAATTATAATAAATAAAAGAAAATTTTTTTTGGAACTTTTTTATATATGGCTGTTTTTATAATTTTTTTCTGCTTCAGAAAAAAAAATATAACGTTGGTCAATATTTGTTTATAACAAATTGTTAAACTAATAAACACTCAACTAATTAATAAACCCAATTCTTTTTTTGCCAAACTATTTAAAAGTATAAATTATGATTTTTAAAAGCAAAATTTTTTCTTAACTAATTGTTTAAACAATCGAAATATGAAAAATCGTTTTTAAACAATTAAAAATTAAAATTAAGAAAAATTTTTTTTAAAAATCATAATTTTTGTGGACAACCAAATAGCAAAAAAAATTTTTCAAAAATATTGAATTTCTATTTGTTTAAAACAATTTTATAAAACAAATTACGTAAAAATTCATAACCTATATTAATTACTGCCATTGCTTAATGTGAAAACAGGCATAGCTAAATATTAGTTGAAAAAAATTTTTATCAACTTTTTAGATTTTTAATTTTTCAATAGTTATAAAAATCATAATTAACAAATTAATAAACTTTAATGAAAATTTATCGCAGGATCTTATAAAGTATATATATCAAAAGGGCTCCAATGAAGTTTAAAATTTATAGGCCAATTATTTATACCTTTTATCCCATTGTTTATGCCAACGGAGATTGGGAAAAAATTTGTTAGTTAACAATTAGATAACTTTTTCAAAAATGGTGATTAAACTTTTTCTTCGCGGCGCGATTCTTTCCTGTCTTAAGCAGCTGCTTGAATTTTTTCAAATTTTTAAATTCACATTTTCTGTTATGGACAGAGTTTTTTTGTTCCTGAGCTCTCTTTAGCGGCGGCGCGCGCATGCCGTAACAGCCGCGCGGAGCCCTATTTTCAACGTCAAATTAAAATTATAAATAATGGAGATAGAGTTCCGGGAGTACGGACTTTTTTCTTGGAAATTTTCTCCTCTTTAACGGGCTTTTTTCTAAATTGCTTAAATATTAATATTTTTCGAGTTATTAACAAAAAACGAAATATCGTTTTTTTTCCATCTTATTTTGTTAATAACAATTGCAATTTTTTACCTGCACCAAAATCCTTCAAAAACATTTTTCTAGAGGTGATTCCGAATCGAATGAGCCATCGCTCATATTTTTAGGACCTTTATCTCTATTTTTCACGTTTTTGAACTTGTTGACTAGACTATTGTTAAAAAAGCATACGACGCAGTTTTTTAAGCACAAAAAATGTATACATGTTTTTATTATAATTCTTTCGCACGCTTTAAAGTTTTTTATACTTTAGAAGAACATAAAAATTCAAATTTTTTTTGGTGTATTTTTTTAATTTCTTCGGAATGGCCGGACATCTCGGCGGGAATAGTCAGAATGGCTTCCTGGGACCTCACATCGTGGAGATCCGATGAAAACTCGACTTTCGAAAGTCGAACCGAAATCAATAACTTCCCTTCATTCGAAAATTTTCAATTTTCTTAGTGGGAAGTTAAAAATAGAAGGAATCGTGAAGAAATTTTTTATTATTACAAAATAAAACTCTTTTTGACTTTCTTCTTTAATGGGACGAATTAATTATTTCGAAATTTTACGTAAATTTTAAACAAAATATTTCTTTTTAATTGGTCATTGAACTTTTTATTAATTTAAAAATTGCTTGCACAAAAATCGCTCAGACAAATGTTGTAGAAAATTAAACTGTTTGTAAGAGAGTACTCGTTAAATTTTTTACGAAAATTACATAACTATTGATCAAACGAGTCCCGGGAAAAACGGATTAGATCTGGCCAGATCTTTAAATCGTCTGTATCTGACGAGATCTGGCCAGATATAATCAGATCTGACCAGATTTGGTCAGATTTTTAAATTGCCTTAGTGAAAAAGATTATATGTAATTATATATACTCAAACACAATTATATATGAAAAATGGCCCTATATACTTATATAGAATTATTTCCATAAAAAAAAAAAAAAAAAAAAAAATGGCGCGCGCTGAAACCGAACCATGGACCTGGCGCTTGAAAGTCTAATTCATTACCTGTTTACCTACGAGGCTTCCTTGAAGAGTAGTGTTTGTAATAACTACAAGTAATGCCAATCGTATCCATGATCGATGCGTGATGATCAAAATTTTTAATCAAATTTTCAAATTATTAATTATCTTTTTTTTTTTTTTTTTTTTTTATTAATCATTAATCAGAGTCGGTTTTAACTGCTGTGGTAATATCGCCGACTTTAACTGTTGGGAGTGATACGTTGGGGTCTTTTTGGGTTGTGAAAATCTTAACCTACGCGGCAAGGGCCGAATATCAACCAAGTTGGTTTCTAAGATCAGCTTGGAATTCGAACCCACGCCTGGCCGGAAAGTCAGTCCGAGTTCTCTATAGGCCATGCGCCTTAGACGACTCGGCTAACGTCACCGGTTTATTAATTATCAATATACGCTAATAGAAAGATTTATTAACTATTAACAAATTAATTTATTCGAAGACAATTATTTAATTTATTAAATTCTAATAAATATTTTTTAACATTCAATAAATATTTATTTGGGAGGAAAGTATATTTATTAAAATAGTTTATAAGTATTTATTAATAGTTAACAAATATACTTATATCTGGCCAGATATAATAAAATCTTTTTATGTCTGCTGTATTTTTCAACCCAGATATAGTTATATCTGTTTAGATCTGATCAGATATGATTAGATCTGTTCATGTCTGATGTATTTTTCAACTCGGATATAGTTATATCTGTTTAGATCTGATCAGATGACTAGATCTGATCATGTCTAATGTATTTATCAACTCAGATATAGTTATATCTGTTTAGATCTGATCAGATATGACTAGATCTGATCATGTCTGATGTATTTTTCAACTCAGATATAGTTATATCTGCTTAGATCTGATCAGATATAACTAAATCTGATTACGTCTCCAATCCCATATCTGATCAGTTATAAATAGATCTGACCAGATATAATTAGATCTAACCAGATATAATATCTGGTCAGATCTAAACCTTTTTCCCCGGGGTATGCTTGATATTGAAAAATTTAAACATCCATGCACTTGTACAAACATTTTTTTACAAACAATGGTCGGTTCGGTACTAGTAATATTTATGTAAAATCAATACTCACTAACAATGGGACAATTCATGAGTCGATAATGGTAAAAATAATTTATTAATAAAAAATTACGTAAAAGCTGTCTAATATATCAGAACAGAACAGAACTTAAAACACTTTGTCATTAATTTTTAACTTCCTGCTAAGAAAATCGAAGATTTTCAAAAATCGTGAAGTTATTGATTTTACCCCGTTTTGCAAAAATCGACTTTTCATCAGATCTCGACGTTTTAAAGACACAGGAAGCTTCCCTGACTATTGTCAGTGTGGATTCTATTGTGTGTGTGGATGTATGTAAACCTCTCATAACTTTTGAACGGCTTGACCGATTTGATCGCGATTGGTGCTATTCGAAAGGGCTTGACCGAACTTAAATTTTTAATATACTTTGGAACGATTCGGACCGGTAGATTTTGAGAAATCGCAAAAAAACTACAAAAAAAAATTTCTTAAAAAGTGGTTTTTTTGGAATAACTTTTAAACGGCTTTACCGATCAATTTAAAAAACTAATTAGCTCTTAACATAAAAAAAACCACGTCGATCGCCACCAGTTCGGTCAAAATCGGTTGATTCGTTCGTGAGTTATCGTTGACGAAAGAAAACCGAAAAAAGTGTTTTTTCGGAATTACTCCGAAATTTTTTGCTCTATCAATTTAAACTTGAAGATTCTCTATGAAACTTGAAAATCTGCGTCGAATGCCACCAACCGCGTGAAAATCGGTTTATTCATTCAAAAGTTATTGAGATTTGAAAATTCAAAAAATAGTGTTTTATCAAATTTCTATCAAACTTTTGAGCTCAAAGAGCTCAAAAGCATACAAAAGCCATTTTTTGAGCTCGGAGACCCCAAATTTTATTTATAAGCTCGAAGAGCTTAAAAACGTCATAAGTGCAATTTCAAGCGTTTAGGTATAGAATTGGCGGTAAGTTGCAGGGATGACCTTCAGGGTCAATCGTTTTCCTAATTTTTTTTTTTTATATTTTAAAATATGGAATTCTAAAACTTAAACAATGACAATTTTCAAAAAAAGTCTTTCAAATTTTTCTTTTAAAATAAAAAAAAAAAATACCATTCGGCAGCCGAAATGAAAGTAGATTTCACAGTGAATCCAAGAACTACTAAAATAATCATTTCCAAAGCGGATGCAAGAGTAAAATTCCATTAAATAGACAGAAAGAGTAAGTAATTTTGAGCCTAGACTGATGGTGAGGTATGCAAATTATATATAAATACATATTCCACCAAGAAATCTCCCCAGACAAAATCTTCCCGACAAAATATCCCCGGACGAATTCTCACTAACAAAATCTCTCTTAACTAATTTTAACAATCTATTATGACTGGAATGATTTATAATTATTTTATTTTCTTTGCTTGTGACTGTGTTGAGCGCTTTTATCATAGTTTTTCTGTGTGTTTACTCGAAAATAGGCCAACACATACGCTTGTTATTTCGTTGTGTCCTTTTATCATGTTTTTATGTATATTCATACGAAAATAGACCATCGAAACTAGACATCAATTGACAACATTTTGTTAAAAATTCTACATTATCAACCATCAACATGTTCCGTAGAAAATCAATGTGATAATTAATAAGATTTTGTCGTGAGGAGATTTTTTCGCGGAGAGATTTTGTCCGGGGAGATAAAGTCGGGTCAACGTAAATACATACATATGTAAAATTTTGAACCATATATATTTTCTGACTCAGGTCAACGAGCTGAGTGACGATTCATGAAAATTTTTTGAAAATTCCGAAATGAGGATCAATGCAATAGTTAAATTTCTATGAAATCTACTAATAATTAAATTGTCAGAAACCAATTACTGAATAATTTTTTCAGATGTGTTATCGGAGTTTTTCTGACCTTTCTATTAACCTTCACTTTCTGTGATATGCTATCACGTTTTAAAAACATAAACAGTGGGTTCTTCAATTCTCTCTGCAAATTTTCGTTAATCACTAACAGCCAACAAATCCTGAGCACCAAGGTTTCTGAAGACCAGATTCCGGTCATCTCAAGCCTCAGATTCTACAGCGTATGCTGGATCTTGTTAGGACACTTTTACCACACCGTTTCTAGCAGTGTTGTTAATCTTCGTGATATCGTGATAATAAGCTACATTATTAATCGCTAATCATTGACTCGACAATTCGAATCTACGTCGTTGATTTTATTCTAGTAGTCTCAATCTTGGAATGCTATATATATTCCGAATTCCATCGGTTCGTTTCTAGTGATAACCGGATTCTTGAGTTCCTACATATTTCTGAAAGAGATGGCTAAAGGACGCAAGTTGAATATTTTTGTTTATTATCTTCATAGATATTTGAGGTGAGAAATTAATTGCTTATTAACTGACAAGGTTCAATATTAATCAAAGAAATGATTGATTGATAGATTGATACATTGAGAAAAAAAAATATTTTGAAAAAAATGAGCATTGTTGTGACAATAAATCAATTTGCTGAAAATTTTAAATAATATTACTTCTTAAGTGAAGAAATAGAAATTTTTCTTGTACTATCTAAAATTATTTGTTTCCAAATTAAAATAAATTTTTTTCCCCAATTAAGTTGCATTTAAAAAAATTTTTTTTTATTTTTAAACAAATTAATTCATTATTATAAAATTACTAATTTTTAACTTCCCGCTAAGAAAATTGAAAATTTTCAAAAATCGGCTTGACCGATTTCATCGCGGTTGGTGTCATTCAAAAGGGCTTCGCCAAACTTAGATTTCTTGTAAGTTGAAACCGATTCGGACCAGTAGAATTCGAGAAATTGCAAAAAAAAGTGACAAAAAAAGTTGTTTTTTTTTTTTTTCATTTTTTTTAAATATCTCCGAATTGGCTGAACCGATCAATTTCAAAAACTAATCAGCTCTTAACCTTGAAAACCCGCATCGATCGCCACAGAGCGTCAGAATTGGTTGATGCGTTCGTGAGATATCGTTGTCGAAAAGAATCGAAAAAAGTGTTTTTTTGTAATAACTCCGAAATTTTTCATCAGATCAGGTTTTTTGTTCTAAATTTGTAATAGAGCTCAAAAAAACCACATCAATCGCCGCCTACTGCGTGAAAATCGGTTGATTTATTAAAAAGTTACAACAGTTTGAAAATTAGAAAAATCGTGTTTTATCGAATTTTGATAAGACTTTTGAGCTCGAAGAGCTCAAAAACATAGAAAAGCTATCTCTTTGAGCTCGGAGAGCTTAAAATAACACATAAATTGTATTTTTGAGCTCGAGAAGCTTAAAAACGTCATAAGTGCAATTTTAAGAGCCTAGGTATGGAATTAGCGGGAAGTTGCAGGGATGGTCTTCAGGGTCAACCGTTTTTCTAACTTTTTTTTTTAAATAAACTACTTTTCTCAGTGAAGATTGTAACTCCTCAACTATAGATTTAATATAAAAAATTTAAAAAAAAACTAGGAAAACGGTTGACCCTAAAGGCCATCCCTGCAACTTCTCGCTAACTCCATACCTAAACGCTCAACATTGCACTTATTTTATTTTTAAGCTCTTCAAGCTCAAAAGTACGATTTCTGTGTTATTTTGAGCGCTCCGAGTCTGATAGAAGTCTGATAGAAGTTTGTTAAAACACTATTTTTTGAATTTTCAAACCGTAATAACTTTTGAATGAATGAATGAATGAACCGATTTTTATGCGGTTGGTGGCATTCAACGCAGTTTTTGAAACCTTATAATGGATTTTTAAGTTTAAATCGATCGAACGAGGAATTTCGAAGTAATTCCAAAAAAAAACTTTTTTCGGTTTTCTTTCGACAACGATAACTCACGAACGAATCAACCGATTTTGACCGGGCTGGCAGCGATCGACGTGATTTTTTTATGTTAAGAGCTGATAAGTTTTTGGAATCGATCGGTAAAGCCGTTTGAAACTTATTCCAAAAAAAACCTCATTTGAAAAAAATTTTTTTTGTATTTTTTTTTTAGATTTCTTAAAATCTACCGGTCCGAATCGGTCCAAAGTGTATTCAAAATCTAAGTTTGGTCAAGCCCTTTCGAATGGCACCAACCGCGATGAAATCGATCGAGCCGTTCAAAAGTTATAAAAGGGTCACATACATACACACAAACACACACATACATGCAGACATACTGACATCATCGCGAAAACATGCAGGAAAGCTTCCTAGGACCTCAAAACGTCGAGATCTTATGAGAACTCGATTTTCGAAAAACGGGGTAAAACCAATAACTTCCCGATTTTTGAAAATTTTCAATTTTCTTAGCGGAAAGTTAAAAAAGTTATAAAAAAAATTGATTTTTCGATAATTTTAATGTATACAAAAATTTCCCTACTTTCAGCCATTTTAACATATTTAAAAATGATTAACGCAGATTAACACCCGCACTGTTGGTACTGCTTTCGATCACGGCCGTACACACACACTCACACACACAAACACACACACACACACACACACACACACATTCATACATACAGACGTACGGACATCATCGCGGGAACATTCGGGGAGGCTTCCTAGGACCTCAAAACGTCAACATCCGTTGAAAACTCGATTTTCGAAAAACGGGGTGAAAACAATAACTTCCCGATTTTTGAAAATATTCAATTTTCTTAGCGGGAAGTTAAAAATTAGAAAAACGGTTGACCCTGAAGGCCATCCCTGCAACTTCCCGCTACTTTCGTAAGTAAGTGCTCAAAATTGCACTTATTACGTTTTTGAGCTCGAAGAACTCAAAAATATAGTTTTCGTGTAGTTTTAAGCTCTCCGAGCTCAAAAGTCTGATAGAAATGTAATAAAACACTATTTTTTTAATTTTCAAAGCCCAATAACTTTTGAATGAATGAACCGATTTTCACGTGGTTAGCAGCATTCGACGTAGTTTTTTAAATTCTATGATATATTTATAAACACGAATTGATCAGACCAGAAATTTTGGTGTAATTTGAAAAAAACACTTTTTTTCGATACTTTCGTCAACGATAACTCACGAACGAATCAACCGATTTTGACCGGCTTGGTGGCGATCGATGTGGTTTTTCGATGTTAAGAGCTGAATAGTTTTTGGAATTGATCGGCCCGGCCGTTTAAAAGTTATTAAAAAAAAACCACATTCGAAAAAAATTTTTTTCGCAGTTTTTTTAAGATTTCTCAAAATCTATCGGTCCGAATCAGTCCAACTTATATTCAAAATCTAAGTTTAGTCTAACCCTTTCGAATGGCGCCAACCACGATCCAATCGGTCAAACCATTCAAAAGTTATGAGAGGCTTACACACACACACACACACACACACACAAACACACACACATACACACACACGCAACTGCTAACATCGGTACAGTCAGAACGCTTACACCAAAAGCAACGATCGAGATCCTGGACTTGGATGCCATCATTACTGAGAACGACGTCCGCGAAGCACTCAAACGTGACTTCACCGACAGCCTGGAGATCAAACGGGTAAATTTGACAAAGCCTACTCGACGGGGCAACCGGGTAGCCTTCTGCGAGATAGACGAGGCTAGCGCGTTCAAAATCCTTGACAAGGCTCGTATAATGATCGGATGGGTCAACTGCCGCATTAGACCAGTTGTAAAAGTAACACGCTGTATCAGATGCCTCGGATACGGGCACGCGACGAACTCCTGCAAGGGGCCTGACAGAAGCAAGTGCTGCTTTAAATGCGGGGGAGGAAACCACAAAGCTGCAGACTGCGTTGAACAGCCAAAGTGCTTCCTCTGTACACAGGAACAAGAAGCTCCAGATAGCTTATGTCATATTCCAGGCTCCGGGGCTTGTAAGGTATTCCGCACCGCACTTGCCGAAGCTACGAAAGGGCAGAAATTACACGCATACTTCAAGGAAACCTGAATAGATGTGCGTTGGCGCAAAATTTACTTCGCCAGCGAGTCTTTGAAGAGAGGATCGACGTTTGCTTCATCTGTGAGCAATATCTAAACCTCCAAGATAAAGCATGGTTCGCAGACAAAACTGGCACGGCGGCAATCTGGATTGCAAATACAAAGAACGTTACCACCATCAACAGCGGAAGTGGAGCAGGTTTTGTCTGGATTCAAACCCCCATAACCTACTTCATGAGCGTCTATCTCTCACCTAACGAAGGGATTAGTGTGTTCCGACAGAAACTGGCAAATATAGAGGATGTGATCACTAAGTTCGACGGCGAAGTTATCGTAGCTGGTGACTTCAATGCTGAATCGGCTGAATGGGGCGCTGATTTCTCCGACACCAGAGGCAACGAGGTCGCTGACGTCGTGGCTAGACTCGACCTCATAGTGCTAAATACTGGGAGCACCACGACTTTCAGAAGACCGGGGTACCAAGAGTCCATCCTCGACATTTCGTTGGCGACTCCAAAAATTGCCAACATGATTGAAAACTGGACGGTATCCGAAAAATACAGTGGCAGTGATCACCAGTTCGTGACATTTAACGTTGGATTGGCATCTGCTCTGGTACCACAACACGACCTTTCTAAGCGAAAGTGAGACAGAAAGGACAGTACTAAATACGATGAAGGAGATTTCCGCCGCATGTGACGCCTCTATGCCGCGGTTGAAAAACCGGAGTTTTCGCAGGCCGGCGTACTGGTGGTCAACAGACATAGCGGAACTTCGCAAAATGTGCCATCAACTACGTCGCCGCGCAACGAGAGCCGCCAAACGCTCCCCAAGCCAGGACTTGTATTCAAAAGAGTACAAGCAGGCCAAAAAGACGCTAAATCGAGCCATCAAAGCAAGTAAAGCAAAGTAGTGAAAGCAAGTAAAGCAAAGATCTGCAACGATCTCGACAATGACATCTGGGGTAAAGCCTACCAAATTGTCGTCAAATGACTTGGAAAGGCTTCACCAGAGGCGCCGAAGTCTCCAGCCTTAATGGATAGCATCGTAGCGGAGCTTTTCCCCAAACACCCGCCGCAGGAGAAGAAACACTACACTAAAAACAACGAAGTAACGCCCTTCACAACTAAGGAACTACAAGACACGGCCAAGTCACTCAAAACAGGAAAGGCACCTGGACCTGATGGCATCCCGGCATCGGTGATCAAGATTATAGCCCTGGAATACCCAGACTTACTCCTGAACACCTACAACGCATGCTTGGCAACTGGCACCTTTTCCGCGGTCTGGAAACGGCAGAGATTGGTTCTCTTAGACAAAGGTAAGGGAACCCCCATAACACCTTCGTCGTTTAGACCACTCTGTATGCTAGACATTGCTGGAAAACTACTCGAGAAGCTCATACAAGGGAGACTTCGCGACGACATCGACCGTGCTGGAGGTTTTGCCACCAACCAGCATGGCTTCCGGAAAGGTCATTCGACAGTCGGAGCGATCAAGAAAGTCATAAAGACAGCAACACAAGCATGGTCTGGTAGCCTCAAAGCTCGTAAAGTATGTCTTCTCCTCACGCTAGATGTCAAAAACGCATTTAACAGCGCAAATTGGGGAGACATTTTAGACGCTCTGGAGCACAAGTTTGACGCGGAGCCAGAAAATCTGGCACTAGTCGACAACTACCTTGACGATAGAAAGCTAATAGTGGAAACGACTGAAGGCCCACAATAATACGCCATAACGGCTGGCGTGCCGCAAAGCTCAATAATGGGGCCTGATCTATGGAACGCAGACTACGACGAGCTCCTTGAAATTCCGTTGCCAGAGCAAGTAGAGCTAACAGGCTTTGCAGACGACGTTGCAGCCACTATAGTGGCAGACAGCGTGGAAGAGGCTGAACTGCTAGTTCGGGAAACCATCGACACCGTCGAGACTTGGCTCGATAAGCATCACCTGAAACTCGCCAAACAGAAAACCGAGATTGTCGTTTTGACCCGTCAAAAATGGTTTCCAAAACCATTCGCTGTGGACATGGGAGGAACAACGCTGACGTCAACAAGGGCCCTGCGATATCTAGGGGTAATGATAGACGAGAAACTATCTTTCCGTGAACATCTCGACAGTGCATGCAAGAAAGCCAGCAAGACTGTGTCTAGCCTAGCACGAATTATGACCAACACCATGGGACCAAGAACAAAAAAGAGAAGAGTTCTTCAAGAAGCAGTCCACTCGGTACTGCTTTATGGAGCGGAGATATGGGCAGACATATTAAAGCAGAAGACCTACCGGCGAAAGATCGCAGCAGTACAGCGGCGAGGCGCTCTCAGGGTTGCCTGTGCCTACCGCACAGTTTCCGAAGCGGCTGTATTGGTCATTGCAGGAGCCGCGCCCATCGACCTATTAGCGTTCGAAAGAGCAAAACTCTATGACGCTAAAGACAGTAATGATGACATGAAGGACGCAAGAACGAGAATAAAGGCGGAAACGCAGCAAGAGTGGCAGGACCGATGGACATCGGGAGAGACGGGCAGATGGACGGCGCGCCTGATCCCAAACATCAACGTCTGGCTCTCTCGGAAGCACGGGGATACGGACTTCTTCCTGACCCAGCTATTGACGGGACATGGGCAGTTCAATGCCTATCTTTTCAAGATGGATTTGCACAGCACACCAACGTGCAAATACTGCCCGGATAAAATCGACGACGCCGAACACACATTTTTCGAGTGTGCTCGATGGAAGGACTACAGAAGAAGCACCGAAGAGATCATAGGCACCAGGCTCTCCCCCTCAAGCCTGGTGACCTATATGATCAAACAAGAGGAAAACTGGCCAGCTGTTGCAGTTTATGCACAGCACCTCCTGAAAGACAAAATCGCAGAAAGGGACCAGTAGCCAGGAGTAGGCGTCGTGAGACGCAGCACGACTGGATTGAAGTAATGCTAACGCGGTTCCAATCCAGTCCTCCCCGTACCATCTAGGGGAGAGGGGAAGAAGAATGTTTTTTTTAGTGGGTAAAAATCTCCACACTACCGACTATCGATATCTGCCGGAAGATGGGCGGCAGAGTTAACGATACCGGTGTCTTTTGAAGATCTTTTTTCGTACTTCTTTACAAAAAAAAAAACACACACACACACACACCTGTGGCAGAGGAGAAACCCTGCGGCAGAGGAGAAACTGCTACCAGGCGCGTCTCTCCGTAGCGGATGGGAGAACGCTCGCTGTCCTTGGATGACACTAGGTCTCTTAGTTGATGAGGTACAGACGGTAGGAGCCAAATAAAATACGCTCCCATGAACAAAACTCCCCCCTCCCCCCGTTTAATAGGTTGGTCACACTAACTGACCTAGCAAGACGATCGTTTCCTGCTGTAACTCACTGGGAGTGTCCGGAACCCGTGTCGATTATTTCCGACGATGCAGGCTACGGCTGATGTGAGCTTGCTCTGCCGAGGTGTAAGTTGCAGTAGCGGATCAAGAGCCAGCCACTTCGGGCCTTAATCAGGAAGTACGCAGTGAGTGTTAGAGATCGGAATCTTCACCACCCCGAGCGAGTCTAGTCCGTCCGTGTATTCCGGGACTGGCTAAGTGTCGGCTAGGCCTCAGGGAACTGGAGTAGGAGTACTATCTCCGAGGGTACACCCGTTCCTAGTTATGACAACCCGCTCCACTCCGTACGATTTGCTGGTAAATCAAAAAGTATGAGTAATTTACAGGAAACAAACAAGAGTGGAAACAGGCTTCATGCCCAACAAGCAGCGATTGAAGCAAGCGCTGAAATGAAGAGAACGCAAGCGCTGGAGCGCCTTGAAAAGCTGACCATTGAGCTGCAAGATTTTGTCCAAATTAAGGTCAATATCCACAAGGAGATAAAGACCAAGACAACCGGTGTAGTCAATGCTCTTGGAAGATTCAAGAAACTGGACGAGGAATGGCAGTCACCACGACGACGCATTCAAACTGAAGTTGAGACGGAAGAAGCAATGGACAGAAGAATATATGGCGAAGCTTTCGCCTACCTCCGAAGAGGCCGTTTCCTGGGCTCAAAAGAGCTATACACGCACGTATATCTATCCTACCCTCACATAGGAAATACACAGCCAAGTTTGCTGGCAAGGAAAAACCCTGCCCTCAAGCATTTACGCTATCATAGGACAGATGTGAATAGAGTTGAATTTAATGTCAATCTGTCCTCGTACTCAGTTAACTGCATCAACCCATTCAACGACTGCGTTAGCCTGATCGGTAATATTATGACAACTCGACCAGTTACCAGCGGGGCCCATGCGGGGAGGTACAGCCGTAAGACCTATTTGAGCCATAACACTTATCCCCCTTTACAAGAGTCTCGTTCGTTCGTCTGTCTAATCTAGTCCCCGAATCTTTGAGCTTACCTGCGTTGCCAAATAATTTTGACAACCTCATGAGGCCTTGCTCAGAAAAAAGCAATGGACACTGGAGCCGACGGTGACGGCGAATCTGCTGCTGAGGACAAGGGTGAAACTGACACAAGGCCTGGAAAGAGAAAGGACCGAAATTCGTCAGAGCCAACCGACAAAGAAGCTAGCTATATAGCAACTCTCAAAGCAGCCGCCGAAGGAGCCCAGGCCAGAGCCTAAGCGGAAAAAACCACGCAAATGGATCAGATCCGACGCACTGATCATCCGCCCGGCCGAAAAAACAAAGTATGCCGAGATTCTTTGTCGCATAAAGCAGGACGTCTCAGATGAGCAGGTTCATTCAACGGTAGATAAGATCAACAAGACCAGACGTGGCGACTTGTTGATTACGATTTTGAGGAAGAGACGCAGACATCCTTAAGGAGGAGGCCAAAGTGATCTGCAAAGGACTACAGGAGACCATCGAGATCCGAGATGTCGATGACGACACGACGAAAGAGCATATTCAGACCGTTCTAAAGAGGGAAGCTGGAGAAAGTTGTGAAATCCCACTAGAGGCAATCAAAATCCGTAAAGCCTTTAGGGGTACGCAGACAGCCACAGTGTTACTACCAGCAGCTACAGCACAAAAGTTACTGGAGGGAAACTGCAAAATAAGGGTCGGCTGGGTCAATTACCGAATGAGAGCAACGAAGAGACAATGCTTCAAATGCTGGTACTTTGGGCACTTCGGATCTCAGTGCACAAGCGAAGTCGACCGGTCTAAGCACTGCATAAGGTGCAGAAAAGAAGGACTCAAAATTGCTGATTGTAAAAATCCAGCTAAATGTGCACTGTGTGTTGAACAGCACGGCGTAGAAAATGCGGCTCACCATGCAGGCACGAACAGATGCCCCGTCTTCCAAGAAGCGCTCCAGAAGATAATGAAGCCAAGAACATGAAGATATTGCAGGTCAACCTCAATCATTGTGAGGCTGAGCATGACCTACTCATGAAAACTGTGTCCACAGCTCCTAGAGAAGACTGTTACTGCGCTGTTTCCCCAACAGCCGGTATTCACCTACAAGTTAGAGCAGCTCAACCCTGAAAACATCCCAACTATCACGTTGGACGAGTTGATTGAGGCAGGCAATCGAGTAGGGAATAATAAGGCACCGGGATTGGACGGAATCCCTAATATTGCCCTGAAATCAATCCTTAGGGCAGCACCGGCATTATTCCTGGACGTTTACGATACATGCCTGAAGGAAGGGACTTTTCCCCAGAAGTGAAAACAGCAACGGCTAGTGCTACTTCCGAAAGGGGAAAAAGCCGCCGGAAGAACCGTCATCCTATCGACCACTCTGCATGTTAGACACGGCCGGCAAGATATTCGAGCGCATAATTCATCAGAGAATAAAGGCTGTAGTCGATCCACTCCTGGCAGAGAACCAGTTTGGTTTCCGAAAAGGACGGTCAACTCTGGATGCGATCAAATTGGTTGTTGATACAGTCAAGGATGCAATCGCCGGAACGAGATGGAAGGGTGGAAAGAAGAAATACTGCTTGGTGGCTGCTTTGGACATCAAGAATGCCTTCAACTCCGCTTACTGGGACTGCGTTATGCGGGCTCTAGAAGAAAAAAACGTACCAGGATACCTTCGCAAAATGGTAGCGAGCCACTTCACGAATAGGGTTCTGAAATATGACACGAAGAATGGTACGGAAGTGTACGAAATCTCCGGAGGAGTGCCACAGGGATCAGTTTTAGGTCCTCTGCTATAGAACATCATGTATGATGGCCTCCTGAGAATAGCATTGCCAAAGGGAGTCAAACTTGTAGCATATGCGGATGACGTAGCTGTCGTGATCGTCGCAAAGCACCTCGAAGAGATAGAAATGGCATTTGATATTACATTCAGACGAGTCAATTTGTGGATGCACATGATGAACTTGCAACTAGCCAAGCATAAAACCGAGGCAGTGCTCATCACTCGTAGAAAAACGTTAGAAATCATCAAGTTGAGAGTCGGAGAACAAGAAATAACATCACAACCATTTATCTATTATCTGGGAGTGATGCTGGATGCCCGACTCAACTTCAAGCAGCAGGTGGAACACGTCAGTGCCAAAGCGCCAGTAGTGAGGGCTAGTCTCGCACGGCTGATGCCTAACATCGGAGGCCCAATGCAGAGCAGGAAGCTACTACTGTCATCAGTAGTCACATCAGTGCTCACTTACGGAATATCCATTTGGGCTGATGCACTGGAAACCCAGAAATCATGGAGGAAAGCTGGACCAGTATATCGACTGAGTGTCCTACGAGTAGCTAGTGCCTTCCGCACTATATCAGAAGAAGCAATGTGTTTTCGAGAGTATCTACACCGCTTCAAGCACGATGACTCTTCGGAGTGCCCGTCCTGCCCAGGAGTTGCTGAAGATCCGGAGCACGTTTTCTTTGTATGTCCTCATTTCGATCCACAGCATAAAGAGTTGGAGAGGATCCTGAACCAGAGAATGCAACCAGATTCTCTAGTGGAAGAGATGTTGTCATCAGAAGCTGCCTGGAACGCTACCAACACGTTTGCAACAGAAGTCCTCAAAGACTTGCGTTCCACCGAAAGAAGAAGATCAAATATCAGAAGATAGAAGGAAGGTAGTTAACACCTTAGCCACTAGAAGGAAGAGCAGTAGCTAGTTCCTCCCCTCACGAAGTAATGCCTGACGGAAGTTTCCATGAGGGATTAGAGGAAAGAAGAAATGGGGTATAGGGTTTAGTGAGTAGGGGCGTTAGCGTCGAGTTTTAGTATGACGCTGCGTCGAGTCTTCACATATCCAGGCGAAACAGCTATGCCTGGAATCCGTAAAAAGAATTCCTCCTCTGAAAAAAAAAAAAAAAAAAAAACACACACACACATACATGCAGACATACAGACACCATCGCAGGAGTAGTCAGGGAAGCTTCCTAGGACCTCAAAACGTCGAGATCCGATGAAAACTCGATTTTTGAAAAACGGGGTGAAAACAATAACTTTCCGATTTTTGAAAATTTTCAATTTTCTTAGCGGGAAGTTAAAAATTTTCCCGTTCGTCAAGTATGAAATCCGTAAGCACTGTAGCTTGCCTAAAAATCCATTAATTCAATTAAATTCATTTTTTTTTAATTCTTTGTAAGAATTGTAGGTCCCCTATAGATAGATAGATAGATAGATGAAATATTTGATTTAACTCTGGAACCTGAGTTCCCACAGAGCCATCAGTATTCAAAATATATTATTTTTTATACATTTTTTGTGCTTAAAAAACTGCATCGAATGCTTCTTTAAAAATGAAAATTGAACGACGCGTTCATTAGTTATAGTCGTTTAAACATTCACAAAATTTCTTTTTTGGCATTTTTTATATTTTACAGATTGCTGTGAATGTTGCAATTTCTCATGAATCAACTAAATTACAGAATTTTTAATTTTAAAGTAAAATTTTCGAAATTGAAGATTAAAAATTTAAATGGATATATTTTAAACTTGAAATCTCAAAATGTAAATAAAATTTTAAAAAATGTAAGAATTATACTTTTAACACGAAGAATTTGAAAATTTAGGAAAGATCAAGTTTTTCAAATTAAAAATCTGTCAAAATCACAAAAAATAATAGTTTGCCAAATTAAAAATTTTAAGAGTGAATAAATACATTTCGAGCTCGAAGAACTCCAAATGTTGAAAACTGTGTTTAAGTTAAGCTCAAATATTAACCAAAAACCCCATATCAAGGCGTTTAGAATTTAAACTTAGCGGGAAATTCTAGAGTTGGCCTGCGCGGTCAACCGATTTCCAGATTATTTTTCACATTTTTTATTTCGTTATTATTTCATAATTGAATAAGCATTATATGAGCCGTGCATGCAATTTTGGATTTTCCAAATTTTTTTTTAAATTATTTTAGAAATGTATGGGCCACACTTGGTACCTTGCAATAGACATGCAATTGATTTGACTAAGCCAATTAATATTTTATCCGCTATACAAGAAGCGTAAGCTGGGATTAAGTATTCTCTTTGCCGGAATCATTGCGTCGATCATCACATCAGCTGTTATAGTGGCAGTAAATAAGTATACTACCGCGTGGACATTGGCTTGCGAGTAAGTGTATAATGATCAATCATACATCTTCAGACAATAACAGACGATTAATTGATTTTTTTTTAAGTTTAGACAAAAAGGTAGATATGATACTTTATTTCTACACGGAAAAAAGTAAACTGTAATATTTACTCGGATTTCGGTTAATTTTTATAGTTTCAAACAGTAAAGCGGACATCGGGGTGGCAAAAATATAAATATTACAGAACTTAATGTAAAAAGTATAAAAGCTACAATTTATAATTTAATATCCAAAATAAGTGATTAGTAGCTGTCACTATAGTAAATAACGACTCTTTCATCTTAAAAAATTACAGTTTCAAACAGTAAAAATTGTCATTTCAATATATAGTCCATATTATGAGGAGAAGGGGAACTCAGATGAAAGAGAAGGGGATCTCACTCTGGGAGAATTTAACATTTGAAACAGTAAAAATTATACTTTTAAAATATACATTTTACCAGTCCAAGCAAGTCAATAATTACAGTTTGATTTTTAGCGTTGCATTTAATATTTACTATTTTACTTTGTAAATATTGACGTTGCTTGTATTAGAAATTTACTAACTTTATTTTATACTTTTTACATATCATAAGATCATTTTTTAGGTGCGAAATGATATATTTATCAAAGTCTGAATTCTTAATTATCATACTTTAACATTTTAGACATTTACATAGCGAATTACTGTTTGAAATAGTATTTTTTTCCATGTAAAGAGTAAATTATGACGTTTAAATGATAAATATTATAAAGTGAATTGTAAAATCACGATTTTACTGTTTGAAATGGTAATTTTTAGCAGTTGATCATTACTTATTATAAATCGACTGTTATTTATTACAGTTTACTTTTTTCCGTGTACATCGTTACTTACACACATGCCGGACCGTGGTTGCTGGGTGTCCTGGTAGGATATCTTCCGGCTACCGATCGGAGAATCCCCAGCCCTCGAGTTAGGAAAGTAGGGTGGATTTTAACGATTTTAGCTTTTATGTTTTCGATTTTCACATTAAGGATCTACCAGAGTGAAGACTACCGCTGGAATATCTAATGGGAAACCTTCTATGGTGGGTTGTCACAACATATTTGGGCATTTGGAGTCTGCTGGATTATTTATGTATCTGTTTTAGGTCATGGAAGTAAAAAGAAATATTTAAACTGTGAAAGTTTCGGCTGGTTATCAAAAAGACTATAGAGAGGGGAAAAATCAGTGGCTAGTTTTTTTAGCTTAGAAAATTTCCTACTAAATGAATCCTTAAAATTTTTAACTTCCCGCTAAGAAAATCGAAGATTTTCAAAAATCGGGAAGTTATTGGTTTTACCCCATTTTTCGAAAATCGAGTTTTCATCAGATCTCAACATTTTGAGGTCCTAGGAAGCTTCCCTGACCACTCCCGCGAGGTTGTCACTATGTCTGTATGTGTGTGTGTTTTTTTTTTTTCCTTAGAGGGGGGAATCCTTTTTACGGATTCTAGGCATAGCTGTTTGGCCTGGATATGTGGCGACTCGACGCAGCGTCATACTAAAACTCGACGCTGACGCCCCTACCCACTAAACCCTAAACCCCTTTCTCTTCTATCCTCTAATCCCCTATGGTATCGCCGTAAGGCATTTCTTCGCGGGGGGAGGAATTAGCTGCCGCTCTTCCTTCTGGTGGCTAAGATGTTATTTCTTCCTTCTCGATTCTGTCTTTCGCTCTTTTCCTCTCAATGGATCGCAACTCTGTAAGCACTTTTGTAGCAAAAGTGCTTGTGGCGTTCCAGGCAGCTTCTGACGACAACATTGCTTCTACTATTGACTCTGGTTGGGTTCTCTTTTTCAGAATCTTCTCTAACTCATCGCGCTGTTGGTTGAAACGTGGACACACAAAGAAAACATGCTCCGCATCTTCATTGACCCCTGGACAGAACGGGCACTCTGGGGTATCATCGTGCTTAAAGCGGCGAAGATACTTCCGGTAACATCCGTGTCCTGATAACATCTGCGTTAAATAATAGTTGATCTCACCGTGACTCCGGTTGAACCACACATCAATCCGAGGTATGAGACGGTACGTTCACTGAGCTTTCTCTGCAGAAGACCACTCCTGTTGCCATCTTGCGATGCTGTGTTGCCGTTCTTCCCTTCTAAGTTCTTCAGGGCTCAGTGTGGTTGACCTTTTTCGTTGATATAGGTTCCGTCTTTCCTCAGTTAGGACTCTGAGTGGCAGAGTACCGGAAATAACACACACTGCTTCCTCTGATATTGTGCGGAAGGTGCTAGTTACTCGTAGGGCACTCAGTCGATATACTGGTCCAGCCTTTCTCCATGATTCTTGCGTCTTTAGTGCGTCGGCCCAAATGGATATTCCGTAAGTGAGCACCGATGTGACTACTGATGACAATAATAGCCTCCTGCTCTGCTTTGGGTCTCCGACGTTCGGCATCAGTCGTGCGAGACTAGCCCTCACTACTGACGCTTTGGCACTGACATGTTCCACTTGCTGCTTGAAGTTGAGTCGGGCATCAAGCATCACTCCCAAATATCGGATATTAGGTTGTGATGTGATTTCTTGTTCGCCGACTTTCAGCTTAATGGTCTCTACCACTTTTCTGCTGGTAATAAGCACTGCCTCAGTCTTGTGTTGCGCCAGTTGCAGGTTCACTGCGTCCATTCACCGGTTAACGCGCTCAAAAGTGAAATCGAACATATGGTTTATCTCGTCAAGGCGTTTGGCAACGATCACTACGGCTACATCATCTGCATATGCTACGAGTTTGACGTTTCTTGGCAGAGTTAGTCTTAATAGACCGTCATACATAATATTCCACAGGATCGGGCCTAGAACTAAACCTTGTGGTACACCTCCAGTAACATCATACTCCCTCGGACCGTTCTTCGTGTCATACTTCAGGACCCTGTTTTCAAAGTAGCTTGCTACGATCTTAAAAAGGTATTCTGGTACATTCTTCTCTTGGAGGGCCTGCATGATGCATTCCCAATTGGCGGAGTTGAAGGAGTTTCTGATGTCTAGAGTCGCCACCAGGCAATACTTCTTCGTTCCACCCTTCCATCTGGTTCCTGCGATTGCTTCCTTGGCCGTATCAACAACCAGTTCGATTGCGTCCAGGGTTGATCGTCCTTTCCGAAATCCATACTGATTGTCTGCCAGGAGTGGGTCGACTACTGCTTCAATTCTCTGGTGAATTATGCGTTCAAATATCTTACCCGCTGTATCTAGCATGCAAAGTGGGCGGTAAGATGACGGTTCATCCGGTGGCTTTTTCCCTTTAGGAAGCAGCACTAACCGTTGCTGTTTCCACTTTCGAGGAAAAATCCCTTCTTTGAGGCAGGTGATGTAAACATCCAGGAATAATGCCGGTGCTGCCTTTATAGCTGTTTTTAAGGCAATATTAGGGATTCCGTCTAATCCTGGTGCTTTATTATTCCCTACGCGGTTGCAAGCCTCCGTCAGTTCTTCTTCCGTGACAGGTGGAAAGTCCTCCAGTTCGCCTTGAGCTAACTGGTAATGAAGCTCGCGTTGCTGCGGAAACAGCGCGGTAACGATTCTCTGCAGAAGTTGTGGGCATGTGGGTGCCGACATTTGTTTGACTTTTAGGTGAGTCATGACCACCTTTTTTGCGACCAGCTCCGCAGAATTAGGTCGTCGATAGCCACGCTAGGATATTCTTCTTTTCTTTAGACACTCTTTCCGAAGAACGCTGATGTGGTCGTTCCACCAGTGTACTGCCGGGCGTTGGCTTATGCTGCTTTTCCGGACCATACTTGCGTCACAGGTCTGGACAACTCTTTTCATCAGGTCCTTGGTCATTTCTTCTGCGGATCCAGTAGTAATCGGTTCACTATTCAGGGCTATTACCAATGTGCTTGTTTCAAAAGACTTCACTTTCCATCCAATGGTATTGAGTGACTTTATTGGTCTTCTTGTATTCCGGTCATGTGATATTTCCCAGAGAATTGCCTTGAGGTCGCTGGCTGTGTGGATATCCATCACCTTCCAGTCGTATTTCCCACTGATGAGGCTGCTGCTGACGAAAGTGAGATCTACAATAGAGCTTGCTTCTCCTTTAGTATAGGTTGGCGTATCACCACTGTTGAGCTGGACTACATCTAGTGTAGTAAAAGCTTCTAGTAGTGCTTTTCCTCGCGCATTGGTCTGCTTGCTGCCCCAGTCTACTGCCCAGGAGTTGAAGTCACCGGCAATCGCGACTGGATAATGCTGCTTGGCGTCCTCGGTCGTTAACTGTTACTGCTACAAAGCCGGCATTATCATTGTTAACTACACTCTGGAAGGGATGCTTACCACAGGACTAGATGACAGCCTTGGCGGTGCTGTCAGATTCCCAAGGCTGGGTATTCAGGTGTCTGTATGGATCTGCTATCATTACTAAGTCTAACTCTAGTTCTCTTGCTGTTTGCATAAGCAGATCATGTGCAGCTTCGCAATGGTTTAGGTTTAACTGCAATATCTTTATGTCTGTTTGTTTGTTATCTTCTGGAGTGCCTCTTTAAATACTGGGCACCTGGATGCGCCGGCATGATGGGCCGCGTTCTCCGCACTTTGGTCCGCGTATAATACACATTTCGCTGGGTTTTTGCATTCAGCAATCTTGTGTCCCTCTTGTCCGCACCTAATACATAGCTTAGACCGATCCCCATTGCTCTTGCACTGGGATCCATGGTGTCCAAAGTGCCAGCACTTGAAACATTGGATTGGTCTCCTCGTAGCTCTGATTCGGCAGTTGGCCCAGCCGATCCGGACTTTACCGCTTCCTGCCAATATCTTCCGCGCTGCAGCTGCTGCTAGTGTCACAACAGCTGTCTGAGTACCTCTGTAGGCCTTACGAATCTTAATAGTCCCTAGTGGTATCTCGCAGGTTTCTCCGATTACCGTTCGCAAGGCGACCTGAATATCCTCCTTGATTGTGGTACTGTCAAGATCTCGGATTTCAACGTCTTCCTGTGGTCCTTTGCAGATTACCTTCGCGTCTTCTTGGAGGATGCCCGCGATGGTCTTCTGTAAGGATTGACCTCGGTCAGTGCTCTTCCTCGAAAGCGTAATCAGCAAGCTCCCGGTCCTAGTTCTTTGGATCTTATCCACTTTAGTACGGACCTGTTCGTCAGGGACGTCCTGCTTTATTCGCTTCAGAATCTCAGCATATTTTGCCGTCTCTGCTGGGCGGATGATCAGTGCGTCCGGCCTGATCCGTTTGCGCGGTTTTTTCCGCTTAGGCTCTGGCCTGGGCTCCTTCGGCGGTTGCTTCTGGAACTTTTCTTTTGCTTGCTCTCTCTTGAACTTCCTTAACTGGACTTTTTGCCACTCATTCACATCCTTTTTTCCGCCGTTTTGTGTTACCGCGTTTTTCGGAGGATTTGGTTTAAGGTCCTTCTTCTTCTTAGTACGGCTGGTCATTGAGTCTGGGGAATTTCGCTCCTTTTTTTTTCCCAGGCCTGATATCAGTTCCAGTTTCCTCTCCGTCTTCGACAACTGACTCGACGTCACCCTCACCACCTGTGTCCATCTCTTCGACAAACGTGTCGGCTTTTGCAGGTGAAACCGCTGTCGCACTCGTCTTCATCACGACATTACCGTGTTGCTGTTGGATGTCCTGCCACTCTTTGTCCAGTTTCTTGAACCTTCTCAGGGCACTGCAGATGTTCGTCGACTTCGACTTGATCTCCTTGTGGACATTTTGCTTGGTTTGGAGAAAGTCCTGCAGTCCACTGACTAGCTTCTCCAGATGTACCAGAGCATCTGTCCTCTTTATCTTTGCACTAAGTAGCAGTGCGTCTTGCTGGGCATGAGGCCCGTTTCCACTCTTGTTTGTTTCCTGTGAATTACTCATACTTTTTGATCTACCAACGCATCGTACGGAGTGGAGCGGGTTGCCATAACTAGGAACAGGTGTACCCTCGGAGATAGTACTCCTACCCCAGTTCCCTGAGGCCTAGTCGACACTTAGCCAGTCCCGGAATACACGGACGGACTAGACTCGCTCGGAGCGATGAAGATTCCGATCTCTAGCACTCACTGCATACTCCCTGATCAAGGCCCGAGGTGGCTGGCTCCTGATCTACTGCTGTAACTTACACCTCGGCAGAGCAAGCTCACATCAGCCGTGGCCTGCGTCGTCGGAAACTACGACACAGGTTCTGGACACTCCCAGTGGGTTACAACAGAGAACGATCTTCTTCTTGCTAGGTCAGTTAGTGTGACCAACCCATTAAGGGGAGTTTTGTCCACGGGAGCGTATTTTATTTAGCTCCTACCCTCTGTACCTTGTCAACTAAGAGACTCAGTGTCATTCAAGGACAGCGAGCGTTCTCCCATCCGCTCGGGGAGACGCGCCCGATAGCAGTATCTCTTCTGCCCCGAGTGTGTGTGTGTGTGTGTGTAAGTATGTGAATCGCTTATAACTTTTGAACGGCTAAACCGATCGGAACCTACTAAACGGCATTCTAAAGAGTTCCCTTAAACTTAGATTTCCTGTCAATTTGAATCGATTCGGACCGATAGATTTTGAGAAATTTTTAAAAATCTCAAAAAAAAAAGAAAAAAATTTTTTTTGAAAGTGGTTTTTTTGGAATAACTTTTAAACGGCTTTATCGATCAACTCCAAAAACTAATCCTCCCTTAAGCTTGAAAAACCACGCCGATCATCGCTAATCCGGTCAAAATCGGTTGATTCGTTCGAGAGATATCGTGAACGAAAGAAAACCGAAAAAAGGGTTTTTCTTATATAACTTCGTCATTCCTTCTCGGATCGTTTTTGATGAAATAGAATAATTTTTAGAGCTTAAAAACCACGTTGATCACCGCCAAGAACGTAGAAATCGGTTAATTGGTTCGAGAGATATCCTCTATAAAATATTTGGAAACAAGTGTTTTTTTAACATAACTCCGACCTTTTTTGGAATAACTTTTAAACGGCTGCACTGATCAATTTCAAAAACTAATCAGTTATTAGCATGAAATAATTACGTCGATCGCCGTCAAGCCGGTCAAAATTGGTAATTTCGTTCCAGAGATATCATGAACGAAAGAAAACCGAAACAAGTGTTTTTTCGAAACTACTCCAAATTTCCTAGTTTTATCAATTTAAACTTGAAGATTCTCCGTGAAACTGAAAAAATTGCGTCAAATGCTGCCATCCACGTAAAAATCGGTTGATTCATTCAAAAGTTAGTGCGGTTTGAAAATTAAAAAAATATTGTTCTATGAAACTTCTATCAGACTTTTGGGTCGAAGAGCTCAAAAGCACAGAAAAGCTATTTTTTTAAGCTCGAAGAGCTTAAAATAACACATAAATTGTATTTTTGAGCTTGGAGAGCTCAAAAACATTATTAGTGCAGTTTTAAGCACCTAGGTATGGAATTAGCGGGAAATTGCACGGATGGCCTTCAGGGTCTACCGTTTTTATAATTTTTTTCCATTTTAATTGGTTATACCCGACTAGAATTTTAGTGAGGCATGCCGAAAAATCAGTTCGGGGCGAAGTTGGCTTTCTGAACTTAGGCTAGCCCAATTAGGATCTTATTTGTTTTAAATTAGGCAAGCCGAACATTGGTAGGCCAAAAGAATTCCACATTCGATGTAATCTCGTAATAGTTTGGCACTGCCTAAGTTCGGTATATCATGGATTTAAAAAAATAAGCATTCAGGATTATTAATTTTTGCTTTATAATAAAAATAGCTAAAAACAAAGAAAGGATTCAATTTGGATTCTTTCGTGCGAATTTAGTTTCTGAATTGCTACCTAGTTAGGTAGCCAAATTCGGACCGAATGAGGCTTAGATAGTCACCAGCAAGTGTGGTTTCCAAACCACCGCCTAAGTCGGAAGCCAAGTTAGGCCCAAACTCGCGACTGCGTTACTTCCGGGACGTGGGCCAACTTTGGCTTCCTGGTTCGGCGTGAGCTTCGAATTCGACAGGCCTAATTCGAAACGAACCACCGCAGAACTTAAATTTCTGGTCGGGTAGAGGTTTAGTTGCGACCATAGAAAGGATAATTTATGAATATAATCAAATATTTAACAAGAAGTAATTGTAAATTGTGACATACAATGACCTGATCAGACATGACAGATCTGATCGGATCTGTTCATGGCTGGCCAGATCTGGTCAGGCTCAGTCATTTTTCATATCTGATCAGACCTGAAGACTCACTCATGCCTGCTCATATCTGATCAGATCTGATGATTTTTTCCCGGGTTATCGTAATTTTAATACCTCTATCGTCGCCTGTTATAATTGAGGAAATTTTATATACATAAATTTTGAACGAATTTAATAATAAAAAAAAAACTATCAAAATCGAACTCGGGTCTCATAATTTTAGTTTATTAGAAGATACCCCAATATAAATTATATAAACAAACTCATCCTCATTGCTTTCATAACTCTAAAAATATGTCAGGTATTATTTACTATATTACTGAGCATGATTTCTTCACCGACATTCAAATATCAAATTTGTTTATAATTAACAAATTTGATTCGACTGAAATAAATGATTCTTGAGTATGAAAGAAATATTTATTAACTATAAACAAATAACTATTTCATTCAAATAAATACACTAAATAAACCATATCTTTGTCTCAAAGAAATACATTTAATTGTGTCAAATAAGTATTAAATTGGTGGCATTTGAATAAGAGATTTTTTTTTAATAAACGAGTCTCATTTGTTTCAAATAAATAGTTCTCTCAGTGTAATCATTAAAAATTCAAATTTTTATCTAAAATAAAAAAATTTTTCTAACAGTCCGCTTATATTACAACTATGACCACTTGTAAAAAAAAATTTAAGAATCATTTCTGAAGCTTGATAAATTTATTATAGAATTCTTAAAGAATTTTCTCAAACTCAATGATAGATTAATTAATTGTTCGTTGAGACAAAATTTATTAATTACTTCTTTTTTCACAGGATTTATATCCAAGTTTCTGTTATTACCGATCTACACCCCATTCAGTAGGATTTCGTACTCGATTTACTTAATGCACTACGAAATTCAAATGATTATAAGAGCTTCTTTCAGAGTTTCTGTTTACTTTAACGGATTCCAAATGGTGACAATTTTTTACTTCAATAACCTAACCTCAATACTTAGGCGGATTCGTTTTCTGCCTTCTGTTTGAGTCACCATTCTTGGTCCTTGAAAAATTAGTTATTGCTAATAAATCTACAGTAAATTAATCTGTAACGGTCGTAAAGGGGAATAAATCTGGAAAAATTAAGAAAATAGAAAACACTATTGAAAATGGAGTCGCTAATGATGGTTTTAATGGAAAGTTTGAGTAATATATTGAGCATGTTTTATTTTGAAAATTAACATTATCTAGTTAATTTTCTGCGGGTATTTTAAGGATAAATTTAAAAAATCCCAAAGTTCACGCCTCATAATTCTCATTGATTTTTTAACAAAAAAATAAATTGAATAATTAATTTTTAAAAAATAATAAAGTGATTTTTTACCAAGGATTTTCTGATTTTTCTTAATTATTAAGATAAGCCCATTAATATTATGACATCCCATCAACTGCCGAATACTTAATCATTTAATAAAATTTTACGACTAAATTAAGATATTACAATATACTAACATTTCTTGTTAGTTATCACCCGGGTAAAAAAAATCCGAACAAAAACAGTTTCACTGTAAAAAAAATCGCGCCAAGTCCACGTTCATAAGACTATTAAGAAAAAAAAAATTTGTTTTTTTCTTTACAAAAATATATAAAATAAAAAAATTAAAAAATCCAAGTAACCGATATGATTGTTTATGATTTTCGGAAATTAAAAAAAATTTTGTTACAAATTTAAAAATTAAAAAAAAAGTTTGGAACGTATTTAGTGTGCGCGGTTGCAAAATTTAAAAAAATTGAAATACACAATGACGCACACCAAGTACGTTCCAAAATTTTTTTCTTAATTTTTAAATTTAAGACAAAATTTTTAATTTCCGAAAATCATAAACAATCATATCGGTTACTTGGATTTTTTAATTTTTATTTTATATATTTTTGTAAAGAAAAACAAATTTTTTTCTTAATAGTCTTATGAACGTGGACTTGGCGCGATTTTTACAGTGAAACTGTTTTTGTTCGGATTTTAGTATTTTTTGTAATTATAATAAAAATTTACAATTGGTACCAACTTAATTAA
This sequence comes from Cotesia glomerata, assembly GCF_020080835.1. Lineage (NCBI taxonomy): Eukaryota > Metazoa > Arthropoda > Insecta > Hymenoptera > Braconidae > Cotesia > Cotesia glomerata. Next base: position 6,008,784 of record NC_058165.1, read on the forward strand.
ATCTCGCGTTGGTTGCATTTTTTATAGCAAACTATCCCCTTGAAACTACAGTTTATGTATAAATAATTCCAGCGCACCCTGGCGGGTGTAGATGCAAGCTGTGAAATATCTATTTTTAACTGTAGTTTCCCATCTAATGAAGGATTACTATGCATTCTCGAATTATTTAGTCTGTGGCAGATCACTTAGACCATCGAAAAAAAAGTCAGGATCGAAATTTTTGCGTTGCTATAGTTTGTGCTGATTAAATTTAATAATTTCAAGTAGATTAATTGTTATAAGTGAATATAATTAATTAATAACAGTCAAATAAAGTATGAATTACTGTTATAATATACAATTTAGAAAAAAAAAGTACCGTAGAATTAAATAAAATTTTGCAACCTCAAAATACCGTTCTGCTTACAGTAAACACAGTCGGTAGTCTGGCGCTCCGTTTACAGCAGATTTGAACGGAACTTGGCGCCAGATTCTACCGAATCTGTGGATATATAAAATTATATATGATTCATAAATAATTGTAAAGAGTTATATATAATTCATATACAATTATATAGAATTATACACAAATTTATATAATTATACATAATCATGCATAATTTTGTATAGTTATATGTAATATTAGTTGTGATATTTGCATCATTATATAGAATAATGTATAATTCTTTATAATTATACATAAGTTACAAACATTATCTTATACAGTTACATAAAATTAAATATAATTGTATATGATAATATATAACTGAACAAAAATCACAAAAAACATCATATATTATCATATAAAATTATATATAAATCATACATAATTATATATGAATCATATATAAATCTATATAATTTTTGGTCGGTATTCTAAAAAAAATTAAATTTCACAAAAATTATTAGTTTTGTCAAGTTCAAAAATTGTTACCCGGGCTCTCCAGCAATTCTATATAATTATACCTAATTCTATATAATTGCACGCCTCATAGCGCAAAGCGCGTGAGGTTGTGCTTTATACTTGACTCGTCAAGGTCAAGCAATTTTGTGATCTTTAAATGTCTCTATCACAACCATATTACACTTACACAATAATATAAGTAGATTTGCACGGAGAAAACACTTAAATTAAACCATCTTTTACTTTCTAAAATCATTTCATGTAGCTATTTTGAAAAAAAAAAGTGCGTGCATACAAAGTACACATGTCAGAAGTGAAACTTCTTTGGCGAACTAATTTATCAGTCTTGTCTATATTTATACAAATCTAAAACTTTAGATTTCCGAGACTTAAAGGAAGGGAAAAAGGAAGATATGTTAGGAATTTAATTGTCATTAAAATATTAAAAGTGTTGAAAATTAATATAAGTTATAAATTTAGTTTTTTTAATTTATTTCTTCAATATTTACACTATTCGATGCGATTTCTATAGGTATTGTTATGACTAAAGCATTATGATACGTAAAATATGCAATATAAGTTCGTGTTTTAACATTATCTAAATATCTTGTAAAAATAACATCTATTGTCGTTCCTGAATTTATAGTTGGTGTGTTTGGATTATTATTTAGCTGTAGACTAAATTTTTCTTCTAGAAAGTTAATTAATGGTTTGGAATTATCAACTGCAAAATTAATGTTAAAGTCACCACCCAAAACGAGTGGTATTTTATTATTCTCATTACCAAGAATAGCAGCACCTCCATGGCTGTATGGAAGTAATTGGTGATGCAAGAAACTAATTATATCTTCAATTTTTTGATTAATTGATGTGTATACAGCAGCGAAAATTATTTTTCTTCCATGAAGAGTTTGACATTCCATCATGCAAATGTCACCAATTGATGTTGATGCTAGTTGTTGTGACGATGAATTAATTGCTGTCATTTCAACGTTTGGCGTAACAATATTTGTCGTATTGTTTTTATTGAAATAAATGCCCACTCCACCTGCTCTAACGTTCGGTTGTTTAAATTTAACTATACAGTCAAAATTAATTAGACTTATTTCTTCTGAGTTATTCATCCAAGTTTCCGATAAAAGTATGATGTTAGATTCTTGTATAATTTGATTTTTTAATAAGTCATGAGAATGACTTCGAAGACTTTGACAATTAAGAGTATATACAGTTAATCCCTGTCCTTGTCGTATGAAAAATAGCATGTCACTATCAACCGTTTTTACACAATTTAAAGAAAGTCTTCTAAATTCATCTTGTAAATGTATCATTGTTGTTGATGGCCTTCGTCCATGGTAAAAGGTCAAGTCATTGTTGCTTGTAGTAATCCGTAGTCCTTCGATAGTAGTGACACGAGACAATGCAACATATACCAATGATTGTGACTGTTTTTTATCATATTCATAGACAACTTCGGAGAATGTACTTCCTTGAGACTTGTGAATTGTTGTTGCACAAGCACAAACTAATGGCAAATGGGACCTTTTCACATTTATTGTTTTATTATTATTTAGTGGAATTGTTGATGATCGTCTTCCGATCGGCATGGCAGTTCGACTTATATTATTTGCCGCAACATGTCCAGCAACTTTTTTTCGAATTTTTTGACCAGTTTTTGGTGAATCTGAAAACTCAAGCCATGCAAAGTTAATTTGACCTGAGTCACCTTGTTCAATATGAACTAATTTTCCAACGGCACCATTCGCCAAACCATCTGAGACGTCAATATTGGTTGTTATCATATAATATATATCTTTTACAAAAACTGTTTTATATGGTAGACCTCCTGTATCAATTATCGACATTTTGTGTAATTTTTGGCGTACAAACGCTTGTTGTTCTGTTGATGTGCATCCAATGTAAACATCTGTAGCTGTAGAGTTATATTTTTCTGTAGCTCTATCTAAAATTTTCTTATTATAAACATTGACAGCGTGATTTGTATTAAATAACCGTATTGCATGTGGACAATGAGTATCTGCTTCATGAACAGTACATAATCGTGATTCTATTAGTTCTATTTCATGGCTTGCTAATTGTTCACCATTACCAATTTTTGTCAAAATCGAAGAAAGTAATTGATTGGATTGCCTCATAACTTCTTCTAACTCGTAGAATTTCAGACTTCTCCATAGAAGTGGACCGACTATTTTTTGTTTTTGTTGTTTATATATCGGTGTCGCCCTTACTGGTGGTAACTGACGCAAATCACCAATTAAAATCATATCCAAACCTCCAAAATAAGTATTATAGTTTCCAATGATTTGTTTTAATCGTGAATCAATGTGTCCAAGTAATTCAGCACTAATCATGCTAACTTCGTCGATGATTATAACTTTTATAAATTTAAAAAGTGCTCGGTATTGGTGAGTTACTTCAATACTTAAAGGAAGCAACCTTGAAAGTGTTATCTTGAACGCTGTATGTACAGTGGTACCATCAATTGCTACAGCGGCTTTACCAGTTAAAGCACATGCTATGTATGCATTGCAAAAACCATCGGTATTGGAAAAACGATTATAAATTTCCATGATAAGTTTAATAACAAATGTTTTGCCACAACCAGCTGGACCAGTCAAAAAAAGTTGTAGAGGATTTTCATTTGGATATAGCAGATGCGATAATACATGATGTAAAAGTTCGCTCTGCCTATTATTTGACATCATCATTAAATTACAAAACTCGGCATTTTCCATTAAATTTTCTTTTTTTTTTGCTATCGGTCCAAGCTTGTTTAACACAGCTGCACGAATATCAGCATTAATTTCGGGATTCGCGTTTTGAAATAAATTTTGATATGGATCCGGCTCAGGGCATCTGTTTGCTGCTTCTTGGTCATTTTCATTATCGAGAATATCATCATCACGACATAAGCTACGACAAATTTCAATCGTCTTACGAATGTCGAGATTTGATTAAAAATCTTTTCGACGACTTAAAATCAAATTTAGGACGACTTTAAAATTTATCACAAAATATTATTCATAAAGTTTATTTATAAATTTAACTCACTGTTTATACACTGCATAAGTGCTAATAATATTGTAAATAGATGAAAAATCTGCGTTTACTGCGAATGACGTTATGCGACAGATTTGCCATCAAAAGTTCTAATAATTAACTAGTAAACGAATACACAAACCAATATAGCATGTATTATTTCTCAATATCCCTTATTCTCTCTCTCGTTCAATCTTTCTCACTATAGCTCTCTCCCACCTCTCGCTCCATGGCACTGTGCGTGATACGACAATCGCTCTATCTCACTTTTTCTCTCGATCTTTCTCACTTGCTTGCTCCCTACTCTCACTCCATCGCTAGTTGCTTCATGCTACGTTCGCCCTGTCTTACTCTCTCTCAATCGGTCTCGATCGCTCTCTCTCTCTCTTTTTCAACACTTCCGTTGCATACTTGCGTGACGTTAAATTTGTAAAAATTTTACCCTCATGCGCCTAAAGAAGTTTCACTTCAAAAAAACGTTTTGAAAAAAATTTTACGTGGACGTCCGGATGTCACCCCATTTTGGATGTACCAATGATTACTCCCGAACAAATTGATATTTCAAGACCGGACCTTTTTTATTAGTTTACGAATGCGATGAACTGGGTCCGTATTTCATATCAGTAGCCTAGTTTACGTATTTTTTTTTTTAAATTGAATTTTTATTAAAATTTATTACGATATAACCGTACAAAGACAAACGAATTTTTCTTATTTGTCACGTGAAAACTATGGCGCCACTTGATAAAGCTCTATTTTTTTAGACTGCGTGCGCATATAACAAGAAAAAAGGGCGCTGATATTTAAAAAAAAAAAAATACTCTGTAAGAAATTACTTAATTATAATTTTCTTTTTTTTATCAGTTACACAATTTATTTTTTCTTAAAAAATGAATGAGCGTTATGAGGCGTGCACTTTTGGATTTTCCAAACTTTTTTATTTTACTCGGGCACGTTGTTAATTATGAAGAATATAATTGCAACATCAAAAGACGTATCTTAATTCGCGATTGTGTTAACAAACTTTTGAAAATCATCTATTTTATTTAACAAGACTTCCAAGGAATTTTATTATTACTCATTGCTAAATTACTTTTATGATTCATTTCATTGATACAAAAAAAAACTTTACTTATCAGGTCATGGTTAAATTTTAATTATTTCTTCGTTTAATTTAATTGATCATAATGCCCAACGAAATAAAAAATTCAAAATCACGATCTAAAAAATTTATAATTAAACTATTTCCTAGTGAAAACGCCCAAATATATTTTTAGCTTTGTAGCTGGTCAAACGAAGTTGGAGAGTGTTTATAATTTTTTTATTTCCAAAAAAATTTATTTTTATATTTTTCATAAATATTTAAATTACATTTGTTAAGAAATTCTGCAGTAATTATTTCTGTATGAGAAGTATACGATTTCTTTATCTTTCTTGCGCTTGTAATACTATTGTTACTATGTCTTTCTCTTACTCATTGAAGTAAGAGATTTGATTGTAAGATGAAGCTATATTCAACTCAACTAAAGTGACGAGATTTTCCATCAGGTAAGAACTGATTGAATAGAACAGATGTTAAATTTTGAAATGTACCGAGACTAATATACTGAATATCGTCAAATACGTCTGGCTTGTACAGTGTGAGTATCAGCTCTGTAGGTATCTAGCATCAATAAAAATTGTAAGCTACAATCAGTTGATCCTGAAGCTTCGAACAAGTAATCTCGGCTCAAATTATTATAGGTTACAGTGCATTAAGTTGACCAATACAATTTTCAATATTTAGATACTAACTTTTTTAAGGTAAATAAAAATATCTGTTAAATATTGTTATTCTCATTTAAAATATTTATTTTGATAGTATTTGTTTAAATTTATGAAATATATTTTTAATATTAATTAAAAGTATGTGGTGGTAAAAACAATGCATTTCAAACGTATATTTTCAACAGATAATTTTTGGAAATTTTTTTTATAGATTTTATGGGTTTTATTTTACAATTTTCAATAAAATTAAAATAGAATATGAATAGATATTGAAAATATAAGGTATATTTTATATATGTATAAAAATTGAAAAAAAAAAGTATAGAAAAACGTGTTACCGAATACACAATATTTTTGATGTACTTAAATTGTACTTGAAATATTTAATTTTGTAATTGATAGAGAAATTGGCTAGCAATAAATGGAAAAATTTTATATAATTTTATATATCATTATTTTATTTTTTAAAAATATTAATTATACAGTAATTTACAAAAAATGAATTGAAAATAAAATTAATAATTTTTTCCATAATACTATCGATTTTTATAATGTAAATTAGTTCTTGTAAATTATCAATTTCGCATGAATTACTCAATTACTTTTTATAAAAATAATAAAAAAAAAAAAAATAAGGTACACTGAAAAAAAAGTTTTCTGCTCGGCCCCATCTTCTATATGTATAGTAATGAGTGTATCGATACGGATTACGGGAACAATCCGTACAGCTACTATACGTGTAGCAGTCGGTAGATAGTTGTAGATAGTGACTATCATGATCCATTTGGGTGCCATTCACGGTACACGGAGAAAAAAATTTTGCTATAGGAACTCTATAGTAGTTAGTTAGTTGTAAAAAGTTCCAGTAGGTTAACGTTTTCTTATGGTAACAATACCGTTTGGCTCCTGCAACTCTACATCGTTGAGCTCTGAGAGCTAAACGTTATTTACCTCTCATAACTCTACAGGATCGTTCTGAGACTATAACAAATTTTTGGCAGTCTGATTAATGATTTTTTTTACGATTTAGCATTGATAATTTAATAAATAAATGCGACAGAACGAATTTATATTGCCAACAATAATTGTATATGACAAATAAGAATAGTATTATAATAGAAATAAAATAATAATGGAACTTATATTACAAATAAAAATTATTTGTAAAATAAAAATATGGTCGTCACAAAACTATCTCATTTTCTTGATTATATTAATAAATATTGGACATAAAATCACTACCGTATATGCACAAGAAAAGATAAATAAACGCAAAAAAATTTTATTTTGTGTTAAATGGGGTCTTTTGAATGTATTCCGATAACTTATTACTTATCACAATATATTCAACTAATAAATTTAATTAACAGTCACTGCAAATGAACCTTGAAGAACCACAAATACAAAACTGTTCTAACGAAATTCAATTTGACAAAAAAAATTGTGTGTGTCAGCTCCGACGCACGACTGGAGTTTACTCCTTACGAACGATTGTATCATGTATGCTTCGAGTAATATAATGGTTAATTTCATTTAACATTATTTACTAATCTATATACATGATACAATCGTTCGTAAGGAGTAAACTCCAGTCGTGCGTCGGAGCTGACACACACAATTTTTTATTTTTTTTCAACTTTAATCACTTGATGATTTGTTTAATAGTACATAAAAATACACGTATCAATGCATAGAAGTACAAGAAAACTTTAAAATCAAAACATTAAAACTTGATGGTTAGGTTGCTGTTTATGTACGCTGTATATAGATGTATACAATAAATGCTACTATATGCATTTATTATACAGCATGCATGCCCTGTACTCGGCAGCAGTATACAAGTTGTGGCAGAACTTCGTAACACGCAGGCGCGCAACACACACGTACAAACATACGCACACATTCAACTCTCAGACTGGAGGTAGTGAACTATACAGTGAGACTACGAAGTATAGCGCAAAGAGGAGACCCCGAGAATGAGATACGCTGTGTAATGTATTCCATCTCATTCTTTTACACGTTCAATCCTACGATATATATGTTTGTCTCTTTCTACGTAACGCCTCAACTTTTCGTGTTACACTTGATTTTACTCCTCATAAAATTTCCGTACCGGGCCTTATAACTCAAATCGTTTCTTAAGGAGTAAACTCCAAAAAAACCTATTTCCTTAAATAAATAAACTGAAAACTTAGTTGTCCTCATATATTTTTAATAATATGGATGAGTAACAAAATAATTCTGTTGGTCATTTCAGAAGGTTATGAAATATGTCAGCGCACTCCACTACTGCGCAACGTAGGGCGCTCCCAACTATACCGTTTGGCTCTGAGAACAATCCCGTAGAGCTCTGAGAGCTCAACAACATTGAGTTATCAGAACTAAATAATATTATGTTACTGTAACTCTACAACGAATAGTAAACTGTGTATAGTTGTGGTAACTCTACAGTTAGGTTACCAGAACGAAATTTTTTTTTCCGTGTACTATTGCTACCGTTAGTATACAGTTTTCGTTACCTCACTCTCCTCTAGGTGAAGCAATGTATGGATCGTGACAGTAACAACAGGAACCATGCACTAACTGTATAGGCAGTACATCTGTCGGAAGTGGCGCGCCCTGGTGTTTAATAGAAGTAAAAAATGGGCACAAAGTATTACAATAGCTTATGGGCTTTTATACTTAATAATGGGAAAATTAATAAAATATGCTTTTTGACCAGTATTAATCGGTTGTATTCCACGCAAAAACAATTCAGAAGGACAAAAAAAATGTAAGGCCGTGTATATTAAATATAATGGAAGAAATTCAGCATTATTAGGCTAAATAGCCATGTAAATATAACCTCTACAGTTCAATTGCGCCTCTAAGCACGTCGTATGATTGTCATTTTTCTATGAAGTACCACTAGTAGTGGCAGTGCGGCCAGATCGTGCGATTTTTTTACCCCCACTTTGTAGGACACTCTCATATGACTACATTGAAAAGCGGTACAAAGTGGGGGTAAAAATATCCCACGATCTGGCCGCACTACTAGTGAGCGAAAAATAATAAAATTTCACAAGTTGGTCAATATGACGTTTCCGAATTGATGTATTTATATATGTCGTGATACAATATTTTAATATTTAATTTAATATGAAATATTTAATATTTAATATTTTTGCCCATAAGTTTGCAATTTCTATCATCAGTTGGCGTGACAGTCTAGACATTCGGTCCCTATATCGTATTGTGCAGAGCAGAAAACTTTTTTTTCAGTATTCCGGCAGGTAATAAGGCCTAGCAAAGGGAGATTTTGAAACAAATCCAAAATATTACATTCAATTATCGAAATGTATCATTAATCTTTATTTCAATATATTAGCCATTCAATGTGAGGAAATAATGGTAATTTTCACCATAAACAAACACAAAATTGAACTTTTTCAAAAACCTTACCAATAGGCTTTATTTTACTACGGTAGAGCAATAAGGCCTACGGGTTAAACATACTGGGAATAATTATTCTGTACTTAATAAAATTGGTATTAAAGATCAATCATCACTCAAATTTAGCAACAATACTTTTTATGATGTTGATAAATATTAGAATAATGATTTTAGATTATTAAATGGGTCATTCCACCAAATAAGAACATTTTTACGGGGCGACCCTCGCAGATTATGTTTAAAATTTATGGAGGTGTTCTCTATCATAAGACAAAAACTCCCTGAGAGTTTTAGCTCTTAATACGCGGCGGTCTTGAAGTTATGATTTCTTGAAATTTTGGAAAAAATTTTTTTTCAACTTTTTCGTCAATTTTTCTGATATGAAAAACATTTTTAAACAAAATCGACAAACATTGTATTTTGTAGGAAAAATTCTCAGCTTTTAAATGAAAATATTTATTTTTTCATAAACTCATCAGAAGACCCTTAAAAATTGAATTAAAGTGGAAAAATTGATTTTTTTCGGTGTGCAGCCCAAAACTCTTCAAATTTGAATTTTTTTTCTGAAAGCTGAGAGTTTTTTTACACAAAATATAGCGTTTTGCCGATGTGCATATTTTTTGTTTCGTCACAATTAAATTAAACGCAAATTCATTATAATTAAAATACTTTTATTTTTGAACTTTTTTGAGATGTGGACACAGTTTTAATGAAAGCATAACCAATTTCATCTTTTAAAGGCACAAAAGTGTGTAATGACTGTGTACCTTTCACCGTTTTCGATTGAGAATATCGTACGTCTAACACATTTTTTTTTATTAAATAATCGTCATTAGCTATAAAAGTAAAGTCAACGCTTGTAAAATTTTTCGTTCCCCAGGAAAACAAATCTTGTGGTTTCAGTATATGCTCTTTATTGTTGATTTGTAATGAAGCTCTAGCAGCATATCGTTTTAACGAACCCGCAAGACCATCGCATGGTCCTTTGCCATGGGCAGTTGCAAAAAAATGCCACTCAGCGTTGATTTCGAAGTCAGCATAATGATAACATAAGTTTGTAAATGCTTTCTTGTTTTTGAATTGTTGTGGAGCTCCATCAGAGAAGTAAAAAATCGTATTGATGACAGCAAACTTCTTTTTAAGAAAGGCAATCAATTGCTCTTGAAATAAATAAATTAAAACTGTGTCGTGCTTAAGACAATCTGAAATACCAACAAAGTTCAAATGCTTAATAGTATCATTTTCGTTATAATAAATCACCATTGGAAATATAGTAGCTTGATCATTATTCCAATGAAAGCCTTGAGCTGCTTCCTGCACAACGAATGCATAATTTTCCGCAAAGTCAAATACTACGGCGAATTCCCCGCTCTTTAAATTTAGTTTTGTATCAGAAAAATCGACTTTGTGTTTTCGCAATAAAATCATGTTTCAAAAGCTTATCAAGTTGCGTCACTAAAGTCTCGATGAAGTCTTCGGAATCTGAAGTAACATTCACAATAGTACAACGGTCTGTTGATGTCCACATTTTATATTGGATTTCATTAACATCAGATTCATTAAACGACACACGAAAATAATCAGCGATTTCTTCATTATTTGGACAACTATTGCACATTCTGGAAAAGCACGATTCTTTTGGATTGTTACAAACTAATTTATTTAATAAATTTTTGTAAATTGGCTGAGATTCTACAACCCAATCGGTGTTTTTCGCAAATTTTTGAAAATTACATCCTAAATGGAATAAATGTAATAAGATTAATAACTAGTTTTAGTACAATTATAGAGAATGTCAAATACACAAGTACCTTTTAACATCAATTTTACATTTTGATGAATAGTACAAACTCATACGACATGTGTACCACTACTTCCAGCAAGAATACAATAAGTAGGCCTCAAACTAGTGAATTTAGAAAATCCGATTGCCACTGAATTATATTGCGCTTTGAAGCTTTGGTACAATTCTTTTAAATTACAAAGAATCAACTTTTTTTGTACCCTAGTTCGATTTCCATCACAATCCTTCACAGATTTAAAATCTTTCATGCCCGCTAATTGTTTTGAGTTTTCTTCGCTTTCATAAAAATCAATGACAAGTTTTTTTACATCTAACTTAAGCGGCTGAATGCCTGGAACTTTTGTGGGATTCAAAGTATTAGTAGTCATTTCACCAGAGTCTAAATCAACATTCTCAGATTCACTGATATCATTTTTAAGATTCAGTACCATTTTTCGAGAACAGTTAAATTCAGATGCTATACGACTGACTTCCCAACTGTCGGGTAAAATTGAAAGCAGCTTCTTTTTTATTGATCTGTAAAGCAAACGATCGATCGTATTAATATGAAAAAATGAAGATATTTTAAAATGATCGATTGTTAAAAAAATTTACTTGTCACTTTCAGCGTTATATAATTTCTTCACTTTAGCTATCATGGAACAATGATCTTGATTAATCTTTCTGTAGGTAGATTCAGGTACTATTCCAAATTGTGATTGGAACTTATTCTCTAGGGCAGCATAGCTCTCATCAAGTATTTTTACTCCATAATTTTTTTCAAAATATAACCTTAAATTAAACGCATAGAAAAATAATTAAGTAAGTTTTCACTCAGTAAATGAAAAACTTAATCAATAGAAAATTTTTACTTGTCTTTTTCAATAAGAGGAATTTTCAAAAATCGCTCTAAAGAATGATCATTGTAATCACATAGATTGTCGCTAAAATTACTGACAGTTCGAGATAAACTGCTTCCTTGAGTACAAATTTCAGCTGATATACTCAGACTTTCAACACTAATTTGACTTGAAATAATTTCCTCTTCCTCTGATGCCGGCGGAATATATTCTTTGACACGGAATCGACAACGCACACATAACATTGAAGTGTCATCTAAGTCAGGAAATTTCCAACGATCTTCGTCGGGAAATTTTCTTAAATCTTTAACTCCTTTTTTATCTAAAAGTTTCGTTTAATTAGATGTCAAAAGTCAATATTAAACACAAGGCCATTAATTTAATTGGTTCTACGTAGAGGTTATACATAAGAGGTCAAGTGCACTGTATTAATTACTTACGTGACTCATTGAATGGATTACAACAATTTATTGACCGTATACGTTTACTCATGGCGATGAAATATCAAAGTAACGCAATAATTATTACTTAAAAACTTGAGCAATTATATTTTTGTTAAGAACAAACGATCCAAAAAGAAATCGCTCAAGAAAGAATCACAAAATGAAAGTAAATAGAGGGAGTTGTGAGCGCCATCTGCATGATAAGTGACGAAGTATAGACTCATCTTTTAAGCAGGTGGTTCAAAATTTCTGAGTACTATAATTTTAGTATTAAAGAGAAAATTATATTACTATTCTGAATTATATTACTGCATAGTGAATCTAACATTTAATTTAATTGTGACGAAACAAAAAATATGCACATCGGCAAAACGCTATATTTTGTGTAAAAATCTCTCAGCTTTCAGAAAAAAAATTCAAATTTGAAGAGTTTTGGGCTGCACACCGAAAAAAATCAATTTTTCCACTTTAATTCGATTTTTAAGGGTCTTCTGATGAGTTTATGAAAAAATAAATATTTTCATTCAAAAGCTGAGAATTTTTCCTACAAAATACAATGTTTGTCGATTTTGTTTAAAAATGTTTTTCATATCAGAAAAATTGACAAAAAAGTTGAAAAAAAATTTTTTCCAAAATTTCAAAAAATCATAACTTCAAGACCGCTGCGTATTAAGAGCTAAAACTCTCAGGGAATTTTTGTCTTATGATAGAGAACACCTCCATAAATTTTAAACATAATCCGCGAGGGTCGCCCCGTAAAAATGTTCTTATTTGGTGGAATGACCCAAATATAAAATTATAAAAAATGCTTATCATTTACTTAAACCGTTTTTTAGGAATTGTTCTTTGCTACTCTAGCATATGACGGATGATGAAATATAGAAGACAGGGAACGTGGTATCGAGACTCTACAAACTTATCACGACATTTCTATGCTAAACGCTTCTACTAGAGTATCCTTTAGCGAAAGCAGTTATTTTAAATATAATTTGTCACCTAGGCCTTATTACCCGCCTACCTTAATTTCTTTTAATTTTTTTGCCAAAGAAAAATTTTTCTTCTATTGCATAAATTTTATAAATAATAATTAAATTATATTTTATATTTTTATTCCAGTGAACTAGTTGAGAGCAGCGCAAATTGGTGAAATATCACAGCCAAGAGAATATAACCTTGGACCAATGGGAGAAAACGTTCAAAATACCGACGGATTTAGCAGCATGATTCCGATCAGCTCTAGCAGCCAGAGTCCTCAACATACCGTTGAAGTTTGGGACATTTTATTATCCCAACTTGCAAGTACTCCCTCCCAAAACTGGGATGACGTGCTGGTTAAGAAACAAGAGTTCAACTCTCATAGAATGCAAAAAGCATTATTCTCGGTGCTTTGTGAGTTAAAAGACAAGAAAGGTTCACTACTAAAAAACATCCAAGAAGCTCCTCCAGATCCTCAACTTATAAGATTAGATCACATGCTGAAAGCTGAAGGCATTACTGACGAAAAAGTAGGAGCTGCGTCAGAAGCTGGAGCCGATAGTATTGAAAACGCTGAATATCGTGCTAAGCTTGCTCAAATCAGACAATACTACTATGAACAGCTCGATAAATATAACCAGTCTCTCAATGACTTCACTTCGCATGTTGTGACTCTTCTGAGGCAACACAGCAACATAAGACCAATCACAGCCGAAGAAGTTGATAACATAAGCCGAATTATCAGGAGAAAATTCTTGAGCGTCCAGATACAGCTGAAACAAATAATCTGCGAAGCTGTTATGATTTTAAAGAGTCGATTCCTTGATGCCAGACGAAAAAGACGGAACTTCAGCAAGCAAGCGTCTGATGTGCTCAACGACTACTTCTACGAGCATCTGAGCAATCCGTATCCCAGTGATGATGATAAAGAAGAACTAGCAAGACAATGTGGCATTACCGTCAGCCAAGTGTCTAATTGGTTCGGCAACAAAAGGATACGTTACAAAAAAAATATAGGCAAAACGCAAGAAGAAGCTAATATGTACGCTGCTAAAAAAGCAGCAGCCGCATCGTACAATGTGTCTCAGCGTACATCTACGTCAGCGGTGTTTCCAGTGCCATCGACTAGTTCTCAAAATTTGACAGAATCCGGTGTCAGGGGTCATGGAAGTAAAGACGGTTCACAACCCTACAATGACGCGTCAATGGGTTATAATACGATACACCAAAGCAAGGAGTTGGTTCCTGAGCCGAAATGGGTTCCTCGTGAGACTATTCCCGAGTTTCCAATCCTCCACAATTCACCAGATTCTGATTCGGATTCTCGAGAGAATAAAAAACGTCCACGGCTTTAAGTGTAATAATAGAAAAATAAAATGATTTTTTTTGTATATTTGTGGATGTTCAGTAGTATTATCAATTCTTGCAAGTAGAAAATTTTTTTTAATAAAAGTAATGATAAGAACTAATTATTTTCAAAAAGTTTTTCGAGATTTTTTAAGCTTCCATACCATAAAATAAAATTTATTGTCTAGAATTAATTTACTTTCACATGTAAGAAATATTGAAGAATTATTTAGAAGATACTATTGTTGTTAGGATTCATTCAAATAACAATACAAAATTCCATTTAATTAAATATATTATATAAATTCAAATAAACTAGGGGGAGTCAGTCAGTCTCCGGACAAGGTTCGGAGCCTAAGATATTTATCGGTGGACTGACTTCTACATCTCTGATTCTACATCCTGAGTACAATTCATTAAAAAATGATAAAATTGCAACGCTGTGTCTTAGGTTACCCTATGGTAGAAAAGTCGTTAGAGTCCAGCTCTCACGCTCACTGTTAGGCTGGAGCGCGACGACATTGTTATCGAAAGCGATTTTCGTTACCTTGCGAAACAGTCGTAATTCTAAGAGTTTTAAATATTTAATATAATAAATTCATTTTTGTTAATTTGTGCACTGAAAAAAAAGTTTTTTTCTACCAAGGGAATGTTTCCTTCTGGATAAAAAATTGGTATTCTTATGATTAAAATACGAAAGTTTTTTAACTATAAGAATATAGTTTTCTCACTGTCAAAAAAACTAGATTTATAATAAAACGTGGTATTTTAAGGTTAAGAATACCAGTTTTTTTAAATCACAAAAACTCGAGTAAAAAATTTAGTATTCTAGGTGGAAAAAAATTTTTTTTTCAGTGTGAACTAAAACTTAGGGGTTAAACTATATATATTTAGATCATTTCAAGTCAAACAATTTGTCATATGTTTTGCCTCGTGATTAGTTTACCGCGAATATATGTTTCGGATTACCCGGGAAAAAATGATCAGACATGAACAGGCATGAGTCTTCAGGCGTGTGTGTGTGAGTGTGTACATTCTCTACTTGTTGATGTTTTGCCGAGTAGAGTAGTTCAGACAGTCTAAGAGCGTGAGGGTCCGGTGGACAGCGCGACTTAGTTAGAAACTGCGGTATAGACGCTCAATAAGAGGGTACCGTAGGATTAAGAATTTTTGTTAGTTTTAAGTTCTGGCCAGCCGTTAGTTAGGCTGTTAGTTTTAAGAGGTCCTGGTCAGCCGTTAGTTAGGCTGTAGTCTTAAGTTGTTAATTGTAGTGTGAGTGCGTGAGTGACCACCAATTGTTATTTTATATGGTTAATAAATATCGATATATTGTTAAATAAAAATTTATTTCTTTCAGATCACCTTCCTCCACTCTCTCTCTCCCTGTAGATTATAAGCTCAGCTCTGGTTTCCGGTTCCAGGAACCGAGATACAAAATCCTGGTGGCGCCCTTGTTAATTTAGAATCATTTTTGCTAGGTATTGTTTTACTTTATTAAATTAATTAAGGGGCCAATGAGCGGAAAAAAACACCCGTTACAGTATGTAAGAATAACTAACTTGGAAAAAATACAAAAATTATGACAAGGAAAGTAAGAACTAGGCGTTACAACTTCAAGCAGGAAAAATTATGAGTAGGAATATTTAGCAACGAATGGTTGAGCAGGAAATAATTTGGGGGCGGGATAATTGCAGGCTATGCAGTTCGGAAACTATAAGTAGAAAAAGAGATACGGGTGATAAAAAAAAAAGGAGATAACTTAGTTAGCAATTAAATTATTAACATGCAGAATTTACCAAAAGAAGAAACAGTCATATAACCTCGGTATCAAATCTATGACCATAAGCAGATTAAAAAAAATACTCAAGAAAATATCCCAATAAATTATCTTTAAATAATTTTATGTTCTTTTATAAGGCTAGCAAATAACTTAAATATAAAGAAGAAGCAAAAAATAGTCTAGACTGTTAATGCGATACATAAGCTGGGAAATTTACAGTCATAAATAAAATTGAACAAATGAATGCATTTTTTTTTTTAGATAAAATAAACGCACTTAAAAATACGGATTTAAAATCTAAATTTGAAATAAAATATATTATTTATATTATTTGTCAAACAAAGTAACCATTTTCGCCTATGCAATAAAAATATAAAATTATTTAAATTAATTTGATTTTCAACTAAGAGTAGTTGTATGATGGAACATCATAGAACAAAAAAAATTAGGAAAACGGTTGACCCTGAAGGCCATCCCTGCAACTTCCGGCTCATTTCGTATCTAAGCGCTGAAAGTGCATTTATGATGTTTTTGAGCTCTTCGAGCTCAAAAACACAGTTTGTGTGTTATTTTGAGCTCTTCAAGCTCAATAAGATAGCTTTCCTATGCTTTTGAGTTCTTCGAGCTCAAAAATCTTATCAAAGTTCGATAACACACGATTTTTAAAATTTTCAAACTGCTATAACTTTTGAATGAATTAACCGATTTGCACGCGGTTAGCGGCAATCGATGTAGTTTATTAAGCTCTTTAAATGATTTTAAACAAAAAAATTAGTAAAACGGTTCACCCTAAAGGCCATCCCTACAATTTCACGCTAATTTTATACCTGGGCGCTTAAAATTGTACTTATCACGTTTTTGAGATTTTTGAGCTCAAAATATAATTTATGTGATATTTTGAGCTCGCTAAGCTCAAAGAGATAGTATATCTATGCATTTGAGCTCTTTGAGCTCAAAAGTCAAGTAGAAGTTTCATTGAACACTGTTTTTGGAATTTTAAAACCGCAATAACTTTTGAATGGATCAACGCGAATGGATTTTCACGTGGTTGGCGGCATTCAACGCAGTTTTATCAGTGTCATAATGAATTTTCAGGTTTTAATTGATCGGACCAAAAATTTCGGAGTAATTCCGAAAAAACACTTTTTTCGATTATCTTTCGTTCACGACATCTCTCGAACGAATCAACCGATTTCGACCAGCTTGGTGGCGATCGACGTGGTTTTTTATTGTCTAGAGCTGAATAGTTTTTGGAATCGATCGGTGGAGCCGTTTAAAAGTTATACAAAAAAAACCACATTTGAAAAATTGTTTTTTCTTAGTTTTTTTCAGATTTCTCAAAATCTACCGATTTGAATCGGTCTAAATTATACTTAAAATCTAAGTTTGGCCAAGCCCTTTCAAATGGCACCAACCGTGATAAAATCGGTTGAGCCGTTCAAAAGTTATAAGCGGTTCACAAACACACACACACACACACACACACACACACACACACACACACACACACACACACACACACACACAGAGCAGCTCAACCCTGAAGACATCCCAACTATCACATTGGACGAGTTGATAGAGGCAGGCAATCGAGTAGGGAATAATAAGGCGCCAGGATTGGACGGAATCCCTAATATTGCCCTGAAATCAATCCTTAGGGCAGCACCGGCATTATTCCTGGACGTTTACGATACATGCCTGAAGGAAGGGACTTTTCCCCAGAAGTGGAAACAGCAACGGCTAGTGCTACTTCCGAAGGGGAAAAAGCCGCCGAAAGAACCGTCATCCTATCGACCACTCTGCATGTTAGACACGGCCGGCAAGATATTCGAGCGCATAATTCATCAGAAAATAGAGGGAATCTCTTTGCAAAACCAATCCAAAATTGAAACAACTTACATTGACAATTTTGGATCCTTTAACGTGCCAAGCTTATATACCTTACACACTGTACACCCATCAAATCTGCGCTATAGGGTTTCTTAATCAAGGTACCTGTCTTGGTGACAGTGGAGGGCCTCTTGTGTGGAATCGCCAATTGCTTGGACTTGTATCGTATGGAATACCTTGTGCCACTGGTCATCCAGTTGTTTTTACCAGTATTCCTTCTTACATTCCTTGGATTACAGAAGTAATGGCGCAATAAAATTATTGTCTGATATTGTTAACTTGAAGCAAATAAATAAAATTTACGAATCTGAGGACTAGTTTTTCTACAATTCATCCAACTTATAACTAAAATATCTATATTTTAAGAAAATATTGCTTATTTAAGTCAAGATATCCATTTTAGAATAAATTTTATTCTATTTTGTGTTAAAATTAATCCATAGTCGCATCGAAATAAAATCTGATGGCAATATAACCATTCTTATACATTGTACAATGTGATTGAAAGTCTTTAAAAGCATTCGATAGACGATTAAAGATTAGAGACTCTCTAATATTGGCCCTGGGTGCTTGGTGCTCTTCCAATTGACTTTAGGAACTCACTTCCACTCCGCTTAGACCATGGAAGCGGCAGAGAAAGTAACTCTTCCCCTCTACAATTCCTATTTAATTGTGGTGGGGGTCGAATTTAAAGGGACGTTGAAATTATAGAGACTCTGGTAGACTAGCTTACTACTGAACTCTGTTTCTCGGCGAATATGAGCACTGGTGGTTCAATGGTAGAATGCTCGCCTGCCACGCGGGCGATCCGGGTTCGATTCCCGGCTAGTGCAATTTTTTGTAAATTTTTAAAAAAATTTTAACAATAGTTCACCCTGCAGGCCATCCCTGGAACTTTTTGCTGTGATAAAGCTTAAAACGATTAGATAATTTTCTAGATGAGTAATCTTTTATTACACGGAGAGAAAAAAATATCGATAAATAAGAAATTACATTGTATCTTGTCAACTGATGATATTTTTAAAGATATAAGCTCATCTTGATATTACACTCATCGAAACCTTTCATTTTAGGAGCTGATTTTCAAAAGGGTATCTTTTCATATTTTGAAAGAGCAGTTTTTAGAGCTTTTAAATATTAGTTACTTCGAGAATTATAAAGACTTCTCAATGAAAATTGAATTGTAGCTTCATAACTGATAGCACTTTATAGCTAAATTAAAAAAGCTCGATAAAAATATTCAAAATTGAAGATAACCAGTGTTTTGTCTCGATTAACCAAAAATGAAAAGATACCCTTTTGAAACTCAACTCCTCGTCTGAGTACCCACATGAATTTTTCGTATATTTTATATATTTCACAAATATCATATACAAATATATGTTAAATATATAAAAAATTCATATGGGTATTCAAATGGAAGGTATCAATGAGTGTAATATCGAGATGAGCTTATATTTCTGAAAATGTCAATAATTAAAAAATTTTCAAGTAATTTAACGAGATTCATAATTTAACACCTTATATACATGGCTGGATATCCCAGAGGAAATAGTAAGAATGGAATTAAAAATACCTATATAATCGTTAAATTAATTTTTTAGACTACTTTTGGCGATAATAAATACAAAATATCATTTTTATTTCGTTTATTCTATTGTCAAAATCAATAAATCCTAATCAAGAATTTAAGAACTATCAGCTTTAGATAACATATTCCGATTAAATATATTTTTTTTAAATATATTTATCTCACAAGAAGTGTTTTAATAATCTTTTGTAAATAAAATAAAGATAATAATAATAATTTTCTGTGAGGAAAGTTTTAATTAAAATATATTGTTAATAATGATTACTCATTACTTGCAAAAACGATCTGCGTAGAAAATGATTTTATTTTTCATATATTTATAATGTTATAAAATTTCCAATCAGTGGTATATTTTGTATAGTCTGATTATTAGTATTATCAGTTTCATTCAATTTTTAATTAACGAGATAAAATCTTTATCATCAATCAAATCACCTATGTTTAAGATACACGCAGTAAGATTCGAATGTTAGTTATAATTCTGCCGGTTGTGCGATAATGTTATCTAATAAATTTTTGTGGCTACTATATGCGATTTATTACTTCTTTTATAGTATAGAATATTCAGATGCTTTTAAATTAAAAAATTCACATTTTAACGATGAGAAAAATACAAGCATTCATGATATCGATTTTCGTTTACCGAAAAATATTATTCCAATTTCGTATACAATTATTTTGACACCAATTATAAGTAAAAATAATTTTACATTCAGTGGTGATGTAACAATTAAAACTCGAGTTAATATTGAAACGGATGAAATTATCTTCCATCGTGGACAAAATATTACGATAGATGAAATTTCAATTATTAATAGCAGAAAAGGGCCGATTGAAAAATTTAATAACACGTATTATGATAAAACGGAGAAACATGTGTCTTCACTAAACACTCGCGTGCCTGTGAATTCGACAACTGTTATACAAATATTGTACAATGGAATCATACGAGATGATATGATCGGTTTTTACAGAAGCTCATATTTTTCTGAAACTGGTGATGTAAGGTAAGTTGATTTAATTTTAAGTAATTAAACACAAATAAAAATTAAAGAAGCTATTATTATTAATATCTTATTTTCTTCTTAGATGGTTAGCTGCGACACAATTCCAAACTACTCATGCAAGACATGCTTTTCCTTGTTTCGATGAACCAAATTTAAAAGCTAATTTTACCATCATTATTCGTCGGCCCAAATCTTACACGAGTTTGAGTAATATGCCTCTCAAAAGAACAGTAACAATGTAAAAATAATAATTAATTAATCGATTTTTTACTAAATCAATATCTGTGAAGAAATTTTCTGATCCGACCATAAATCTTTTATAATCTTTGTGTATGGTCATGTCAGTAAATTTTTTTACGAATGTAAGGTACCAGCGGGTAATAAGGCCTAGCTAAGAGAGATTTCCAAAAAAATCCAAAACATTGCATTTAATAAATTTTTTTATCTCAGGAATGTGGACAAGATAGGATCATAATAACAAATTACATTATTATTTCTGCGACGTTTCGGTCATTTATTTGACCTTCCTCAGGCATCTGAAAATTTCACATGTTAATAACCAACAACATAACATAACAATTGTTACAAATACAATATTTACCATCCCAGTCAGCATCCAAGTCAGAAAGATTTCAGTATGAAGTCTTTTAAAAAAACTTCTTATAGAAGTCCTAATGTGACGTCTTAAGGAGCTCTTTTTTACGAGGTCAGAACTAAGAGCTCTTAATGAACTCATAAGTTTGGAGTCAATTTTCTGACATCTAACTGAGTCCCTTTTTTGGACCTCTTTTTGAGTTGCGTATAATGAGCTTATAGACATTATAAACAAAAACACAAATTTATTTTTAATATAAAGCTGTCAAAATCTTATTCATTTTTCATTTATTACTTTCCTGATTGAGAAATTAAATTGAAAATGATTAAAAATAATTCGAATTAAATGATTTAAAACAATTTGAATAGATTAATATATAGATATACACTTGGCATAGGTTAACTCATTTCTCTTAATCCAGGTTAATTAAATTTTTCAAAAATTTTAAATTATATTATGAAGTAATAGGCAATAATGTTAAAATCTGGTTCGTAATCAAACTAATTTAGATAAAAAAATAAAATTGGATTCTTATCTGAAAAAATTATGTGAACTTTCTACATTTAAGGAGTACTTTGCATGTATCAATTTTAAACATTTTATTCGAATTTAACGATATCTTATAACTATATACTTATTAATTATTGTTGAATTTTTAATATTAATTAATTTATCTATTAGATTTTATATTGTGAAAAGTAAACAAAATTTATATAGACTATTTAAAAAAATATTACAGGTAGACTTTTGAATATTTTTTAGTATATAAATATTCGTAAAAGTTACTTTTTCTCTATCGATACACAGTATCAAATAGAATAAATAATATAGACAATGATCGCAATATTTCATCACTATATAAACTTAGCTTATAAGAATAATGAGATGTGTAACGACATATCGTTTGAACAGCGTAGGGGGTTAGGTATCGATCTAGCACGCGCGCGACTCGGGTTCGAATCTTAGTTATGGTAATTGCGATTTTCACTTTCTCTCTTTAAACCGACAATATTCGGTCTAACTAAAATAATAAACATTCGAAATCAGCATCGGTGCTTCATGAAACTCTGAATTATTTTTCATAATTTACTTTTATTATTATTATTATTATTATTATTATTAATATTATTTTTGTTGTGTTCTTATTATTGTTATCATTATAATAGCGTATAGAGATCAAAAATCATTCATTTATGCGAGTTCAGAAAAAAGAGCTCTTTGAGAGCTCGTTTTGATGAGTTCTTAAAGTCTACAATAAGCGGCGCATTCGACCTCTTCAGAAGGTCTTAAAAACGTCTTTTAGACGTAGACTCTGACGTCCAAATCGGAAATCTGAGCTCATTCGGAATAACTTAATACGTCATTTTGCTATCTGGGATAATACGAATTCTAACAATCACTATCTTACATTGCACAGTTGCCTTAGTCATATAAATCTTTACATAATTAATAAAACTGGTAAATTTATTAATTATTACAAACTCCAGAAATAAAGTCAACACGACACTTATAAAAATTGTTAATTGCATGGCACCGATTAGCCTGCCTTCAAAACATTAGGTACATGAATCATACTATACAATCTAAAAACATCTGTCATCTATACTTAAGCGCGAAGCGCGCAGGTATGCTCTACTCTCGCCTAAAAATCGTGATTTCGATTAAGACGTGATTTTCATAATTTAAACGAAAAAAATTATGGATAAAAAGCATATTGAAATAAATAATAATAACTATAGAACACGTTAAAAAAATTTTCTTATCGATTAAATAAGATTTCTCAGAAAAAACTCGTTTTTCTGATGAATTAAATGAAATAGAGAGTGGTATTCACGGGAGCTATGGGCTTGATAACACCACAACTTTGTCAAAAAATCACTTTCACGATTAAATTTTTTTTTTATTTTATTCCTGAGGAAGTTTATCAAAACCCTTGTGAAAATTGCGTGTCAAAAAAATTCCGTTTCGATACAGTTAATTTTTTTCGATTGTCAGTTCGGTGACTTTTTCTGCGATTTCGGCAGCCATATATATTATTTTTCATAAACAGAATTAAAATAACTATAAACACCCGAGTCGAAATTTCAATCGGATATTGAACCTCCTGATCCGAAATTGATCGTACTTTGAGCTCCATGGTCCGACTAGTTCGTCTATTGAACTTCCTGATCCGAAATTGATCTTACTTTGAGCTCCATGGTCCGACTAGTTCCGATTTTGAACGTTTTGGACGTACTGTTTACCGAGAAATCGGATTTTGAACTCCTCGGTCCGACCATTCATCGAGAGATCCGACTTTAAACCTTCAAGTCCGATAAAAGTAATAAATAAAATTTTATTAATTATAAATAATTATTGAACAAATTAAACTAATCACAAAAATAATTTCTGTCCATATTAACCTGTAATTTTCATGGATTTATTCTATTTATTTATACATTTATTATGTTTTTATAATTTCTCAAGCGCAATATAATTTGTGTTAAATTACATTTTTCGAGAAATAGTTCAATTTATTTTTTTTTTTTTTTCAAAATCCTATGAATATATAAAGATAATATTATAATATGTGTTGAAATTAAGAAATTTTAAACACATACATCAAAAATATATTTACATTATAAAATACATCAGTTTTAAAAAATGTAAAAAACCTACTAGAAAATACTATTAAAAATAATTATTTATTCCTTGTAAACAATTTTTTCACAATATATATTCTTCAAATAAAGAGGTAATTATAATAAATTCATACATATTTTTAATTAAAAAAAAATAAGTCTTAAATATATTTCTGATGTAATATTTAATACATAAAATGTAATTAGATTTTTGGCAAAAATCGTGATAAAACTTCATGGATACTTCTATTATTCTCGTTCCGTGTTATTTATCGGTACTGCTTCATAGATTTGTGTCTGAATTTTTACACGCTTTTTATAATTATAAGCTTCATTTGTATGTTTGTTTGTAACCGACTCCTGTGAACTTGATTTTGACCCACTTCAAACGGTCAGATTTCATTTAAACTTCGTAGACTTATCGAGGACCGATGACAATACATTAATTTGATGAGATTATTCCATTATCCTAATTAAGATCGTCAAGATTGAATGATTTTTTCACGCATCCTTCGCGTGAGAGCAAGAGAGATAGGGCAAGCGCGTGGTCTTGCGTATGCGTACTATTTTGATTCGAGCACTCGGCTCGGCACAATAGTCAAGGCAATAGTCATAATTATAGTTACTAATAGTAATCACGGAATTAATAGTAGTTTAAAATAAATAAACCAAACTAAAAAGTAGAAACTAAATAATAGTTTAAAAAAAAACTAAAAAAAAACGCTTTTTATAGAAAACCAAACTAAAAAATATAAAATAAATTTTAATAAATTTGGATTAAGAATAATATAAAAAATTTTAATAAATATAAATTAATAATAGTGTAAATAAGAAAAAAATGTATTTTATTTAAAAAAAAGCGTGGGGTGCTTTTTAAGCTATTGTCGAAATAATAATCCTTCTACTTATATCTGTCAATAAAATATTTATAACTATTGACACCATGCACCCTACGCTTTTTTTTTGCAATAAAGTACATATTTTTCTTATTTACACTATTGTTAATTTACATTTATCCAAATTCATTTTCTCTTTTTTAGTTTGGTTTTCTATAAAAAGCATGTCTTTTAGTTTATTTTAAACTTATTACTTATTAAATTTAATTTAATTACTTATTAAACTATATTACTTATTATATAGAAGCAAGGTGCTGCTAATGATTCTACCGCGACACCTTCAATGTTTTCAGTTTTATCGCACTTACATAAGAATGATCTTCTATCATTTAAAAAATTATCACCATTAGCAACAAATACGTTATTTGCAACTACTCCACGAATAATAGTAAAGTGATGATTAATTTTACAATTACGAATGTTTTGTAAATAAATACAGCATGATCATTGCATAAAACAATTAATCAGTCCAAATTGGAGATGGTTATTTTTTAGATATTGCACCACTAAAGATTGTGTTTGCAAGTTATCTTTATACATTTCAGAGACATATAGCTTATTCTTTTTCATAAGCCTCAAGTATAGTCTTATAGTAATACTATCAATTAATAACTCACTTCATTGAATTTCAAGCATAATTATTAATGGAATATCAACATTTTCAAGACACTTGTAATTGGCAACACTGTAACAATTATCAGAAGTTTGATTCAAAATTTTTGTGTGTACTTTTTTGTCCTGACAAAAATTACGTACATTTTCATTTGCTGATAGTTGAATAAATTTTGTCATTATTATGAATTGGCTTTGAGATCTTGCTAGCTGCCTATCAATATGTCAGGTACCATGCAACAGTGTTAATATTTGATTATTCAGATCTTCGAATTCATAGCACGTATGAACCCACAAAAGTCCTAAATTTTTCACTGTCAGGTAAATGGATTAATGAGTGTATATTTAATTTATTATTTAACCAAAACAATTGCATATCGTTAAAATTGATTTGGTCTTAAAAAAATTAAAATGTAATAAGTTACAGTTGAATTTTTAATACTCTAATTTTAAACATTAAAATCTAAAATAAGATATTAAAAATATACAGAACAATGTACAAAGTCTAAGGTAATATAAGATAAGAACTTAGTTCTTGCATTTTTTTAACTAATAAACGTTTGTAAAAAATAGTTAATTTTCATCTAAAAACAATATCAAGTAACATAAATTATATAAATGATAAACCGTCACCTTACAGATTTAGTTTATGAGAATGATGAGATGTACATCACCTTATCGGTCGTACGGCGTAGGGGTTAGTTATCGGTCTGGCAATCGCGCGGCTTGGATTCGAATCTCGGTTAGAACGGAATGCGATTTTCACTTTATTTCTATAATTAGCAATAGTTAGGTCTAAATTAAGAGTCAAATGGTCTAACATTGCGTTACCTCTACATCAAAATCAAACTAAAAAAATGGCATTGAAAAATTCTTTTTTTTATAAATTTTTAATCAAATGGCATGAGCCAGACTTAAAAATTAACTATGGCCCAGTCCTGGTATTATTATTATTATTATCATTATAAAATACGATCAAGGCGTTCAAAATCGGACCGAATTTTTATTTCTGTCTGATCGTACTTTGGACTCCAGAGTGGTAAAAACGGAAATTTGTACCACGGTGGAGTTCAAAATACGATAAAATTTAACATGAAAATTTATCGTACTTTGAACTCCATGATCCGAAGTTGATCGTACCTTAGGAGGTTCAAAATACGATCAAAATTTCGACTCGGGCAAGCAGAAACTATACATACATGATGGTATAATTACTAACTGTTTTATCATCTGTGAAAATTTTTTTTTAGTTCGACCTACAGAGGGGATAATACTACTCGCGGGAAAATTCAAATTAAAAACGAATAATTTTTGTTATGATCTAAATAATTTATGTATGACATGAGCGCTTAAGGCATGCTCACTTGGATTTTCCAAACTTTTTAAAACATAATTTTACTAATATTAACTAAGTTTTTTTTTTCAAGTTCAAATAAACTTTTTTATTACTATCAAATAAAATTGTCTCTTAGTATAGAGTGGCCTTTAGAGGAAGCGGTTATTATAAATATAATTTCTGTCACTCAGGCCTTATTACTCGCGGGTACCTTATACATAAAAACAAAAAAAAATAATTTTTTTTCTTTTTCTATGTCTTTCTAATTATTTAGTTCCGATGAATTAGAATCGGATACTTATGAAAGCAGTATCCCAATGTCGACTTATCTCGTAGCCTTTGTCGTGACCCCTGATTTCAAATCCAACCGAGATGAAAAAAATAACATAACAGTTTGGGCTCAACCATTAGCTGTAAATTTAACTAATTACGCATTGAAAGTTGGTTACCATGCACTAAATTATTTTACAAGTCTATTCAATGAAAGTTATCAAATAGAAAAAATGGATATGATAGCAGTGCCAGATTTTTCAGCCGGAGCTATGGAAAATTGGGGTCTCATAACCTACCGAGAAAATTACTTACTCTATGATGAAACAGAATCATCGGATAGTGCACAGCAAAAAGTAGCATCTACGATTGTTCATGAGTGCGCTCATATGTGGTTTGGAAATTTAGTCACCCCGGAATGGTGGGGGTATTTGTGGCTCAGTGAGGGGTTTGCTAATTATTACCAATACTTTGTCACGTCTCTGGTAATAATCATAAATTATAATTATCACGATTATATACTGGTAGTGAATAATAATCATGAAATTTTATGATTTTTAATGATTCTTTAAGATTGAATCTGACTGGGCGATGGATCAACAATACATTGTAGATCACTTCCAATCGGTACTTCAAAATGATGGATTAGAATCATCGAAACCGATGACCAGACAAATCAATTCTACATCAGATATTTCTACAATGGGTGATACAATAACTTATTCAAAGGGTGGGAGTATTTTACGAATGATGAATTTAGTTTTGGGATCAGATATTTTCAATTCTGCTATTCAGAATTACATTAAAACAAAGTAACTATGCATAGAAAAAAATTAAATTGATTTGAGAAAAATATCTAACTTCTAATTCGTTTTTAAATTAATTATATAAAACTTAGAAAATCCAAACGTGCACGACTCATAATGCTTATTTAATTATGAAATAAGAATAAAATAAAAAATGTGAAAAAAATCTACAACATCTGTTATAGGACGATAATGCTTAGGCACCTCTAGTAGAATAAATCTACATAATATAATATATAGATAAATATAATTTTGGTTCTTTAATTTTATTAATTGCAATTAAACGACACTGAGCTACATAGCTATTCGCAGGATCTACAATTTCTTAAAAGAATTATAAAAACAAATTTGACTGAATTAATAGATTTTTTGGCAAGTTACAGTGTTTACGGATTTAATACTTGACGGACGGGAAAATTTCTTAAACTATTTTGATGTTTTTTCCGTTTTTATTGCACTAAATAAATTTTTGAAAAGTATGTAATTAATCTCGATTAAATAATCCTAACAATAATATACAAAATATCTTGACTCTGTGAACTAAGGAGAGTATAATAATAAAAATAGTTGCCGAAATGAAGCGAAAAAAATTTTTCGATCGTAAAGCACTCTCTGATGCTTCGCATGATGAGCCGTGCAAAAGTTACTTGATATGCTTCTAGCTGCGAAACAGTAAATAGTCACTTTCAAATTTTTTGGATCAAAAACATTTTTCTTGAATCAACTAGTTTTTTTTTTTTTGTTTACTGTTTAAATGACTTTATGTGTTCTTTCCATCTCAGAAAATATCAATCAGCTACTCCGAATGATCTTTGGAAGTCATTCCAACAACAACTTGATTCAAGTAACAAAAGCCTTCCTGCATCCGTCGAAACAATAATGACTTCATGGACGAGTCAATCTGGCTATCCTATCGTAACAGTTACAATCCAAAATAATACAGCTCAATTACGGCAAGAACGTTTTTCGATAAGAAATGAATCAGCCGACGATAATTCAACCTGGTGGATTCCTTTGACTTGGACCACGAAATCAGAACATAATTTCGAAATAACTTCACCACGATATTGGTTGAGTGAAAAAAAATCGGAAATTAAATTAAATGCATCGGATGAATGGATTATTTTTAATATCAAACAATCTGGTACATTTACTAAAATTGTATTTTCATTTCCATTCATACTGACAATTTATTATATCTTAATAATTTTTTTTAGGTTTTTATCGGATAAATTACGATCAACAAACATGGGATCGCATTATTAACCTATTGAACAGCGACTCGTTCAAAGAAATAAGTGTGATTAATCGAGCCGGTATCGTTGATGACTTACTAAATTTAGCACGGGCTGGTCTTATTGATTATTCTACTGCTTTAAACGGACTTAAATATCTTAGGAAGGAAACAGAATACTTACCTTTTAAATCAGCACTTACTGGACTTGAATACTTACACAAACGTTTTATTAGTCAAGAAAACTATCAACTATTTGCTGTAAGCAAATATATTGCATGAAAAATGCCAAAAGGACGTATGAAATACTTTTTTTTCCAATCACTTTGCAAACATATTTTGATCTGAAAAATAAAAAAAATTTTAAGTCCCAAAAAATGTATGTCTCAAATTATATATTTGAATGACTCTAAGAGTGAAAATAAAAAATATTAATAATATTTTTATTATAAAAATCGCTATCAGGCTACTAAAGAGCCAAATTTCCAAAGTTTTAAGTATATTAATAATCATAACCATCTTTTAAATGAGTGAATTTTTTCTTGATCTGAATCTTACAAAATAGTAAAGAAAAAAAAATTGGGTAATTTTCGAGAATTCCTAATGGAGTCAAATAAAACTGAAAAAAAAATTTTACAATTTTAAAGAAATTAAAGAAAAATTGTTTAGTTGCCCATTTTGCACCATTTTGAGTTCAATTTTTCATATTTTACCTTTATTATGATATTGCTTTTTCGATGTTGCATTCTTTTCATGTTTTATAATACAAAACAATTTTCTTTATACGCCCTTTTGGCTTCAAGAAAAATTTTCCTGACAAAAGGGCATATATTTTGGAGATACGCCCTTTTGACATTACTAACTCAAAATATTTTCTTACTGATCTTGATGTTTAGAACGATTTTAAGCTAATTGACAAAAAAATTTTTTTTGTACGCCCTTTTGTCACAAAGGCCTATCATACCGAAGGAGCACACCCTTTTAGCGTTTGTCAGGCGATATAATTTTGATGACTTGATAAATAAAAATTCCACATAAATTACTGATAAATTATTATTGAACTGGAATATATTCGACTTTCAGGAATTCATCTTAAATTTAATAACTCCAATGTACAACCACTTAAACTTTGAGGATGAAATTAATGATGATCGACTTACTGTATTACTTCGAGCAGAACTTAACAAGTGGGCTTGTAAACTAGATCATAAAAAATGTGTTGATAAATCATTGAATTATTTTACAGAATGGATGAAAAATTCTTCTAAAATGTAAATTTTTTTTACAATTATAATCCGCTTTAACAATTATTTAAAATTTTTCTTGAATTATGTAATTTTTTTTTAAGAATTCCAAAAAATTCAAAGAACATCGTATACTGTACGGCTGCAAGACTGAGCTCTACCGGAAATAATGATTCGATTCCTGAATATATGCTAGATAAATTGTTAAGTAACTTTACGATAGAAACTCCAATGATTTTAGAGACACAAGCTTGCACAAGGAATATTACTGTATTAAAACGGTAATTACTATAATTTTTAATGAGCAAATAAATAAACATATGTATTGTTTTTTTAATATTGATTCAAGGGTATCAAAAATAATACTAGAAGGATTCGAAAGTAGTAAAATTCGAAAACAAGACGGGATATATTTTTTTAAATCCGTTGCGCAATCGAGTCCATTTGGCGCTGAATATATTCTCGAATTTATTAATGATCATTATGATGAATTACTGGATTAGTAAGTATATATAATTAGAATAGCGCGACTCTTTTATTGATTATTTATGTTAGATAACTTTGATAAATCATAAAATTATTTTTTTTTCTTTCAGTTTGGGGGATATTAATTCAATTGCCGATATTATCGCACTTGCATCTCAGCAATTTTCGAGTAAAAATCTCATTAATAAATTAAAAATATTCATAACAAATAACAGCAAAATATTAGATCCAATCATCAATTCAATAAACTCATCCTTAAGACTTTCTCAATTTGAACTTAATTTTTACGAAAAAAATTCACCTATAATCATTCCATGGATTGAAGAATATAATACAAAATTAAATGGAAATTCTGGTGAAAAATCAAACGAATATCGACTCCCTCAAAATATAGTGCCAAAAAAATATACCATCAAATTAACACCATTTATCGAACCAGGAAACTTTACATTCAAAGGCTATGTTGAAATAATTGCTTACATTGTAAATTCGACTAATAAAGTCGTTTTACACATTGATGATATTAACTACGAAACCGTTGCTCTTAGCGTCGACGATAAACAGATTAAAGTAAACTCAACAGCAGAAGATAAGAAGTATCATTTCATGAATATTACTACGAATGAACAAATGATCAAGGGATCGCAATTGAAGATTACAATTGAATATACTGGAAATCTTAATGCAGAAATGAGTGGTTTTTATCGAAGTTCTTACATTGACGACTTCAATAAAACAAAGTAATATATTATTATGCTTATCTTCATAAATATAATTATCAACATCATTATTATTATTATCACTGTCATCATCAATTTTACTATCAGTACCGGTGAAAAAATTTTTTGATATGGCCATATACGCTCATATGTGGCCATATCAAAATTTCTGAAATGTTTTGCTTATATATAGTCTGGTGTGTCCTTATATGGTCTGATATGCGCATAAATAAATTTATATACAGCCACGTGTTCTGGTATGGTCTGATATGGAAATTGGCGATATTAGGCCATATCGAGGTTATATCAAGAAGTATATAGTTATATCTGGCTTGATGTATCTTGATATGACCATATAAGGCATATTTGTCCTGATATAGCCTGATATGACCATCTCGGCCATATATGTGCGGATATAGACTAATGTGGTCATATATGTCCTGATATATCCTAATATGGCCATATATGCCATATATTTCTTGGTATATCCTTGTATGGTCATATATCGACGGTACTTTGGTAAAACTCGTATCTTCTACACGGAAAAAACGAGATTTAACTGGTTTCCATGTTGGACGGAACCTAGTTCCATCTATAGTGAAAAAAATTTACAAATGGTTACTACTTCTACGTAGATTGTAGTAGGCACAGTTTTCGTTTATTTCAGTTCAATCCGAGATGGGGCTCAGAGCCATCTGAGATTTATTTGTCTCAGATGGTTGTCAGTACCACGCGCATGCTCGTCAGTCCCATCTTACATAGAAGTGGCGTCCATTTGGAATTTAACTAGAATCTATCTACAGATAGTCCCTATTTTTACATTATTATTTTCAAGTGCATTTTGCAATCAAATATATATGAATAATAAGTATATTATATTGAATAATACAGATTATAATTTTATTCCAAATCAAAAAACTAAACCTTAATAATTAAAAAAAAAAAATTTTAATTTAAAATTAAAAAAAAAAAATTTTAATTTCAGTGTGGTACTATTTTTTAAAATAAGATGAAGATTGGTATTCATCAACATCTTATTTTAAAAAATAATTCCACACTGAAATTAAAATTTTTTTTTTTATTTTTTAATTTTAATTTTAATTTTAATTTTTTCATTTTAAATTTAAAATTTTTTTTTTAAACTTATTAAGGTTTAGTTTGTTGATTTGGTTTGTTGAATAAAATTATAATCTGTATTATTTATTATAATATACTTATTCATGTATATTGACAAAACACTTGTTACTACTGCAGATAGATTCTAGTTAAGAAATGGACGCCACTATGGGACTGACGAGCATGCACTGACAACCATCTGAGACATCTCCGGATCTCAGGCAACGAGCTGTGCCTCTACATAAAAGTAGTAACCATTTGTAAATTTTTTTCACTATAGATGGAACTAGGTTCCATCCAACATGGAAACCAGTTAAATCTCGTTTTTTCCGTGTATGTATTTTAAATGAGAGATATGAGGTTTTACCAAAGTACCGTCGATATGCCTATTTTTTCCGGGATTCATATGACATATATGGAATCCCGGAAAAATTAGACCGGAAAAAAACTTTTTTTTTTTTGTAACAAAAAATGAAGTGATCATTCTGGGGGTGCTTGTTTTTCAGGAAAAATTGTGGGTGTGATATTTTATTACAATTTTAATGAAATAATATGAATTTTTCATAAAACTTTAAAATTTTTTCCGGTTACCTATTGCCATATATGTCATATATGTCCTGATATAGTCATATGATATGCCATTTATGTTCTGATATAGCCTAATATGGCGATGTGA
Organism: Cotesia glomerata; assembly: GCF_020080835.1. Lineage (NCBI taxonomy): Eukaryota > Metazoa > Arthropoda > Insecta > Hymenoptera > Braconidae > Cotesia > Cotesia glomerata. The sequence continues at coordinate 6,042,210 of NC_058165.1, forward strand.
ATAAGCTTGATATAGCCTTAATTTTCTTCACAGTATCCTTAGAATATAATCTTAATATGATTATTAATTTTATTAAGACAATAAATTATAATCTCTAATGATCCATGTCTGCAGATGGTTAGCAGCCACCCATTTAGAACCAGTTGGAGCTAGAAGAGTATTTCCTTGTTTTGATGAACCAGGTTTAAAAGCTACTTTCCAATTGAGTGTTAGCCGTCTAGTCGACTACAAAGCTATAAGTAACACTTTATTGAAATCCACCGTTAAAGAGTAAGCTTAAAGTTTGATATCAATAAATAACAATTTTTATAAATTAATATTTTCTTAACAGCGGTGATCGATACATCGATACTTTTGAACCAACTCCGATTATGTCGACGTATTTAGTAGCTCTTATTGTATCAGATTTCAATTCAGTCAGTCAAGATAAGTCTTTCTCTTCATGGGCACGACCAAACGCCATTATCCAAGCCGATTATTCATCTTCAATAATAAAACCAATAATTAATTTCTTCGAAAAAGCCTTAGGTCACTCTTATCAACTGCCTAAATTAGACATGATCGCGTTGCCTGACTTTGCATCAGGTGCTATGGAAAACTGGGGTCTTATAACGTATCGTGAAACAAACATGCTGTATCATCCTGACTATTCGCCTATAACATCGAAACAAGCTATTGCAAACGTTGTTGCTCATGAAATAGCTCATCAGTGGTTTGGTAATTTAGTCAGTCCTCATTGGTGGAGTTATGTTTGGCTCAGCGAAGGATTTGCAAGATATTACCAGTATCATGCTACCTCAACAGTATTCTTAATTAATTTTTAATTACAATCTTATTCACATTTCTAGTAGCAATTTTTGTATTGAGAAAATTTGGCTTAAGATTCTTGATCAAGTAACTTCATCCCGATTCTTAGAATTCTAGAGTAAGATACCGTTGGCGTCTTTCTTAATCAAGAATCTTGTTGCAGACTTGATAAGTATTGCTAAATGCTTGCTTTCAAAATCTCGTCCTCGCGGTTTTTGAAATACCGTAAATTTTGGGTATTAATGCGCTTACCATAAACTTACCGTTATAATTCTGAAATAATACGGTATTTCTGTGGTCATATTGGCCAGTTTCTTTACTGTATCACTATAAAATTTTCTATTAAATTTAACTATGGTGCGTTGCATTCCTGGGCTATAACACGGCTGACAACAAATTTTATTAATTGCACCTATTAAATTTTAAAATGTTCCATAGTAAACGTATGCGCATTAGTCATAAATTAAACTAACGTACCTACGTTTACTATGGGACATTTTAAAATTTAACATGTACAATTGATAAAATTTGTTATCAGTCTCGTTATAGGCCAGGAATGCAATGCACCATAGTAAAATTTAATAGAAAATTTTTACAGTGTAGTTATGCGGCGCCGCGACTAGATAACCGCGACAAAATAACCGAAGATAAATAATTATTTATCCATTTAAGCCGTGGACAAAATAACTATGTGACAAAATAACCGCGGTTATTTTATCTGCGGTTCTTTTGTTATGACGCTTTAGGGTAAACATACACACTGATAAAAAAATTGACGACTCAAGAGCCAAACTCTTGAACCAAGAATTCCATTTTGAAGAAAATGATTTTCTTGAGTCAAGAGAATAAATTCTTGACTCAAGAAAATTTTCTTAGACCAAGAATAATTTCTCAGCTCAAGAATTTATTCTCTTGACTCAAGAAAATCATTTTCTTCAAAATGGAATTCTTTGTTCAAGAGTTTGGCTCTTGAGTCAAGTCAATTTCTTTATCAATGCAGCATTTAGATATATCGTTTAAATACTGAATCTTTGCGGCTTTTCTCAAACCGCGAGGGTGCTTAAGGTAGTTATCGTGGTACAATATTGTCAAAAAATTAGAGATTATGCGCACCGCAAAAGCATATGAGCTTGTAGCTAAGTAATCCATAATTTTTACGCGACTGTACCCGTTGAGACGCAACCCATGCAGAGAGCGTGTGCAATCAATGTTAAATATCCAATTTTTAATTGAATTCATCTCGGCTTATAGGTGGTCAATCGACTTCAAATTTTTAGGGTAATTATATCATGATGTCCTTAATAAGTATACAAAAATTTAGAATTTTCTAACGGTATGCCTTAACCACGACAACTACCTCAAGAATTCTTTACAAATAACTGTGAAATAGTCTGCTCAAAAAAACTTTTCCAAAAACATTGTTACTAAGGATTGTAACTACAATTTACAAAAAAAATTTTTTTCTTCTTTAGATTGAACCTAGTTGGGGACTAGAATCTCAATTTGTTGTTGAACAACTCCAAACATCGTTTTCTGAAGACGGTTTGCCTTCATCTCATCCCATGTCTCACAATGTAAATAGTCCGGCTGAGATTTCAAATATTTTTGATACAATATCATACTCAAAAGCCGGAAGTATTCTACGTATGATTGAGAAAAATTTTGGATCTAACTTATTTTACGCGGCACTTAATGATTACTTAGGCATGAGGTCAGCTACACATCGAATATAATTAATATTACAATAAATGATACACATATAATTTATTTTTTATCGTTATTAATGATCATTTATAGAAATTACTCAGATGCAATACCGGATCACTTATTTACCGCTTTTCAAAAGCAAACAGACAAAGCAAATATGAATTTAAATATTACAACTATTTTGAACTCTTGGACAACTCAACCAGGATTTCCAGTAGTTAATGTCAAAATTTTTAATGAAACTGTTACGTTGTCACAAGAGCGGTTTTTATTACAAAATCCGGATGATATATCAGTGAACAAAACTTGGTGGATTCCTATCAGTTGGACTTCAAATGACAATTCTGATTTTAATTCAACTATTACTAAATATTGGTTTTATAAATCTGATGATTCTGTTAAAATAAACACAACTTCCGCTAAATGGATTATTTTTAATGTGCAACAATCTGGTAAATATCTATAATTGTTACTTTTTTTAAAATAAAATTCATTTTAATCTTTAAGAATAGAACATGTCGGTGCGCTATTAGAAATTTTGTTATTGCATGCCTCATAACGCGAAGCGGTTGAGATAGTGTACTTTCGACCAGTCAAGGTCAAGCAATTTAAGGTAGTACCCTCGGTTAAAGATTTACCATTCAGAATTTGATATATAAGTAGATTATAGTTAGACAATAAGCCCTGTAAATTGTTGAAACACTGTCTTATAAGTAATTACAGTTTTTATTTTATTCGACAAAAAGTGACCTTCAGATTTAAATAAAAATTTAAGTGATGAAAATAATTTATTTTACTTTTAATTACTTTCCATAATTAAAAGTACAAATTCAGAGCATGTGATAACAATAATAAATAAAAAAATTAGAAAAACGGTTGACCCTGAAGGCCATCCCTGCAACTTCCCGCTAATTCCATACCTAGGCGCTTAAAATTGCACTTATGACGTTTTCGAGCTCAAAAATACAATTTATGTGTTATTTTGAGCTCTCCGAGCTCAATGAGATAGCTTTGCTATGCTTTTGAGCTCTTCGAGCTCAAAAGTCTTATCAAAATTCGATGAAACACGATTTTTATAATTTTCAAACTGCTGTAACTTTTTAATAAATCAACCGATTTTCACGCGGTAGGCGGCGATCGATGTGGTTTTTTGAGCTCTATAAATGATTCTGAGCAAAAAAATTGATCTGATGAAAAATTTCGGAGTTATTACAAAAAAAACACTTTTTTCGATTTTTTTCGACAACGATATCTCACGAACGCATCAACCGATTCTGACGTTCTATGTGATGATCGATGCAGGATTTCAAGGTTAAGAGCTGATTAGTTTTTGAAGTTGATCGGTTCAGCCAATTCGGAGATATTTAAAAAAAATAAAAAAAAAACAACTTTTTTTTGTCACTTTTTTTGCAATTTCTCGAAATCTACTGGTCCGAATTGGTTCCAACTTACAGAAAATCTAAGTTTGGCAAAGCCCTTTCGAATGACACCAACCGCAATGAAATCGGTCAAGCCGTTCAAAAGTTACGAGAGGTTTACACACACACACACACACACACACACACACACACACACACACACACACACACACACACACACACACACACACGTACGGACATCATCGTGAAAATAGTCAGGAAAGCTTCCTAGGACCTCGAAACGTCGAGATCTGATGAAAACTCGATTTTTGAAAAACGGGGTAAAACCAATAACTTCCCGATTTTTAAAAATTTTCAATTTTCTTAGCGGGAAGTTAAAAATGTTAAAAATTTATCTCTGTCTCTTTCTCTAATGCGACTTTGCATAAAAAAATCAACTACGTAAATCAAATAAGGCTTTGTAAAAACATTTTACACTTGTGGTATCTGAAGCATACTACCTTAATTTTGCACACCTCATAGCGTGAAGCGCGTGAGGTAGTGCTTTACTCCCGCCTCGTCAAGGTCAAACAATTTTGTGATCTTTAAGGGGTTATACGCAGCTGCAAGGCTAAAAAAATAACATTTTTATGTGAATTTTTTCTAGACACAGTTTTTATTTATCAATTACAAGTGATGGTTATTTAAATAGAGCCTACTTTCAAGAATACAATAGCGCGTCAATCATGTAAAAATATAAATGTGCACCGCTCCTGTAGAAGATGTTCCGAACGACCTCTAAATAAAGGCGTTTGGCGGTGATCTCCATTCCGGCGGTTTGGATTATCTGAAATCAAAAAATATGGTAAATTCTTTTGAAGGATAGATTAATGCAGGTATTGGACTAAGGAATAAGAAAAATTTTGATTTTTGACAAAATGGCGTCTATTTGTAAAAAATTTTTCGTTTTTATTGAAAAACAATTTTCCAAATTGTTAAAAAAAAAATAGTAATAATTTTTTTGAATCTTATTCCTTCGTCCAATACCTGCATTAATCTATCCTGTAAAAGAATTCACCATATTTTTTGATTTCAGATAATCCAAACTACCGAAATGGAGATTACCGCCAAGCGCCTTTTTTTTAGAGGTCGTTCAGAACATCTTCTACAGGAGCGGTGCACATTTATATTTTTACATGATTGACGCGCTATTGTATTCTTGAAAGTAGGCTCTATTTAAATAACCATCACTTGTAATTGATAATTAAAAACTGTGTCTAGAAAAAATTCATAAAAAAAATGTTGTTTTTTTAGCTTTGCAACTGCGTATAACCCCTTAAATGCCACTATTGCAATCATATTGTACTTTTCTAATAATATGAGTAGATTTACATCGAGAACACTTGAAGTAAATGATTTCATACTTTTCAAAAATCATTTTATGCAGCTCCTGTGAAAAAAAAGATTTCGAAAAAAATTTTCCGTAGACGTCCTGATGTTACTCGCTGATTTTGTATGTACCAACGATTACTCCCGAACGAAATCAAATATCGAGATCGAGCTTTTTTCATTAGTTCCAGAATCCTACAAATTGGTGTCATATTTCATATCAGTAGCCTAGTTTACGCGCATTTTACAAGAAAAATGGGCGCCAATAATTAAAAAAAAAATTAGAAAATCTCTATAAAAAATTACTTAATTATTTTTTTTTCTTTTAAAAATCAATTACACAATTTATTTTTTACTTAAAAAATAATTGAGCGTTATGAGGCGTGCACTTTTGGATTTTCTAAACATTTTTATTATTTTTTTTTCAGGATATTACCGAGTTAACTACGACACTGATTCATGGTCGCATATTACCCAGGCTCTTAAAAGCTCAGAATTTGAAAAAATTCATGAAATAAACCGCGCATCGATACTTGATGATGCACTGAATCTTGCTCGTGCTGGCTACCTTGACTATTCGATAGCCTTAAACATAACTCAATATCTAACACAAGAAGTAAATTACATACCGTGGAGAGCTGCATTCAATGCTCTTTCATTTCTACGTCAAAAATTTGTCGGAACAAATATCTACGACTTGTTTAAAGTATTTATTATTATTTTATTTATGTGATGGTAAAAATTTTATTGTGATTATAAAATTCATGATTTTCGTTTTTAGACTCACATTTTAACGATACTGGATCCTATTTACAATAAACTAAGTTTCAATGAAAATTATAATAATGATACTCATTATGATAAACTTTTAAGAAGATACGTAATTAATTGGGCTTGTGAATTAGGTGTCGAAGATTGCATTAACAATTCTATAGCATTATTTTATAGATGGAAATCGAGCAACACGCAATTGTAAAGTTTATTTAAAAATATCTTTATAATTCTTTATATTAAATACATAAAGTCACTAGCATATCATTTACAAAAATAAAATAACTTTTTTTCTTAGACAAATAAATAAACACTGAAAAAAAAAAAATTGATTAAAAAAAATGTATATTCTCTTCAAAATTTAACTCTTGTTCCGTAATATTTAATTTTAACAGAGCATATACGGCCTTATATGACCATCTTTCTTAAGAGGATAGAATAAATCGAAAAATTTTTTTTTCAGTGTAAAGATGGGTGGAATATACTGATAACTATTAATTATTTTACAGGGTTCCTGTTAACCTGCGAAGTACCGTGTATTGCACTGCAATAAAATATGGTACCGACGAGGATTGGGAGTTTTTGTGGAGCAAATACCAAACAGTTAATTTCGCGCATGAAAAAGTAGTTATAAATATTGCTCTTGGATGTTCGAAAAATAAAAATAAACTAGATAAATTATTGTCAAGTGCCATTTCTGAAAATTCCGGTATAAGATCTCAAGATAGTTTGATTATTTTTGCGTCAGTATATAGGTCTGGTTTATTTGGAGCCGAACATGCTCTAAATTTTGTTGATGAATATTATGATGTCATGTTAAATTAGTAAGTATACTTATGAGTATATTTATTATGTCTATTCCGTATTAAAATTAATGAAGGATTAAAAAAAATATTTCAACTTAAAAAAAAAAAAGTTAAAATCAGAAAAACAATATACGCGGTAAGAACAAGATTACACTGGATGATATTACAGATTATACTCAGTGACATCTGTGGTGAAAAAAATTTCAATTACTAGCTAGTATAATTCAGATTACACTGAGTGATATTTGGATTATACTCATTGCAATCTTCCATTTCCCCCGATAAAATCTCAGATTATATCGCGTAAGATTCCATTGGACATAATTAGAGATTGTATCCTGGAGAATTTGAATTAAACTCAGTAGAATCTTGGATTACACTTGGATTATACCCAGTGATATCTTCGCAATTTTTTTTCTAACGCCTGTGCATTTAGCATTATCATATGACTATGAACGGGTTAAATCTTATTGTCACAAGTCTAAACATAAAAACATACATCTTGTACACTATTTTTACATACCTTGTAATTTTAATAATTATAACGGCTATAAAACATATTGTTACATAGCACAAAATATAATTGTACACACACTAATTAATGCACCGATTAAATTTTTTTAATTTTCAATACACTGATGGTTGACTATAATTTACAAATTGTAAACAGCACTTCACGCGCAGGCGATAGAAAGAAAATGGCGCAGATATCACTGGGTATAATCCAAGATTCTACTGAGTATAACTTAAATTCTATAGGATACAATCTCGGATTATATCCAGTGGAATCTTACGCTACATCAAATAGCAAACCTTCTTTTCACTACAGATATCACTGAGTATAATCTGGAATGTTATCCAGCGTAATCTTGTTCTTTCCGTTTGGTATAAATTTTTAAATATTTTCATATTAGCTACGGAAAACATGACACAATTGCAGCAATTTTGAACGATATATCATCTCAATTTTCAACAAAAGACTTAGTTCAAAAATTCAAAAATTTTATCTCCAACAAAAAAAATAATCTATCAGCAATCGAAGAGTCTCTTAAATCATACTTGTCTCGTGCTTACAAAGAACTTGATTGGTACAACAATTACAGTCCTCAAATATTTGAGTGGCTTGATAAAACTTACCCAAATTCAGACTACCGTCTTTCAAAAAATACTTATCCTTCATCTTATAAGATTTATCTCACGCCTTATTTCGATAATTTCACATTTGACGGCCGAGTTGAAATCAATGTTAGCGTAATGCAAAACACTTCAAGCATCGTTTTGCACGCAAATAACTTAAACATAAAACAAATAAGTGTATCAGAAAATTCTCTCGAAGGAAATTCTCTCAGAGTATCCAGTTATTTTATTAATTCAACAACTCATAAATTTACCATCTATCTATCATCTACTGTTAACGATGAATCGAATTTAACTGTTAATGTTGAATACTCTGGAGTTCTCAATGATAAAATGGAAGGATTTTATCGTAGTTACTATAAAGATGACAATGGGAATACTCAGTGAGTATTTTTTTGTGCATAATTTATTATTTACCATTGAAATGATTTCAAGAATAATTGAAAGGGTTACCCTCATAATAATTTATATATTTATTACTAGCTGGTTAGCAACAACGCAATTTGAAAAATTCGGAGCTCGACAAGCTTTTCCATGCTTTGATGAACCAATATTCAAAGCTAAATATAAAATTCATATTCAACGACCCAATAATTATCATTCACTTAGTAATATGCCATTAAAAATATCCTTACCGTCAGAGTGAGTTTTTTAAGAATTAAAATTTTTGTATTCTTTTATTAATTTGATTTTTTTTTCCAAGGAAATTTAATTGGACATGGGATTATTATGAAGAAAGTGTACCTATGTCCTCTTACCTAGTGGCATTCATAATTTCTGATTTTGAGTCGTATCCAAATTTTCATCAAAATTTCACAGTTTGGTCTCGTCCAAATGCAATTCGATACACTTCTCATGCTTTGGATTTTGGACAAAAGGCATTACAATTTTTAGAAAATTACACAGGAATATCCTATCCAATAAAAAAAATGGACTTAGTCGCGATTCCTGACTTTGCTGCCGGCGCAATGGAAAATTGGGGACTTGTTACTTTCAGGTAAATAACGCTCAAACAATTTTTCCAAAAAGAAATGATGAAAATAAAGTTAGCTGACATATAAAAATTTTTATAATTTTTTTTATTGAAACAATTATTACAAAAAAAATTTTATTTGTAAAATATTTGAAAAACTGTAAGTGCAATTTAAAAGAAATATTTTTTAGTTCTATATAACTAAAAAATAAATAGTAAATGCAACATGATGCAGTCTTGGTAAATGAACATGATGAAATCATGTTGCAGCCACATAATTTGTCATATTTTGGCTACATGACAATCATGTTGCGGTAACATGAGAAAAATCATGTGGCAGCAACATGATTTTCATGTTTCGGCTACATGACAATCATGTTGCGGTAGCATGAGAAAAATAATGTGGCAGCAACATGATTTTCACGTAGCCTAAACACCACAAAATTAAGCTGCAACAACTAAATATTTATGCTTCAGAAACATTATTTATTATAAAGTAACTAAGTTTTTTAGGATTTATAATATTGCAGATGAAAATAAGAGTAAATTATCAAATTATACAATTTGGGAACGATATCTTTGATTATTCAAATTATATATAATTTTTATTGCTAATAGCTTTGATTTGTGATAAAAGTAATTAAATTATTATTAATTGTTATTATTGTCAAACTAAGTGTCTTGTTGCAACATAATTCAAGCCTTTTTTCATTAATAGACAAGGTACAATTGGAAGTAAAAGATTAAGGTTCCTTACACAATTAGCGTGACTATTTATTTTTACATTCCACGCATGATAATGATGATCAAATATCGGTATTATACCATACATGACAAGAAAAACATCGTTTGCTATTGCATCTACAATATTATAAATCCGAAAAAATCTAGTTGCTTGATAATAAATAATTTTTTTGAACCATAAATATTTAGTTGTTGCAGCTTAATTTTATGCTATTAAGGCTACATGAAAATCATGTTGCTGCCACATGATTTTTTTCATGCTACCGCAACATGATTGTCATGTAGCCGAAACATGAAAATCATGTTGCTGCCACATGATCTTTCTTATGCTACCGCAACATGATTGTCATGTAGCCGAAACATGACAAATCATGTGGCTGCAACATGATTTCATCATGTTTATTTACCAAGACTGCATCATGTTGCATTTACTATTTATTTTTTTCCGTGTAATTTAAAAAATTAAGCAAAATCAAAAATGTCGGCTAACTTTATTGTTATAAAAAAGTTTTTTTTTCTTCGCTGAAAACTTCCCCCCCCCCTAAAATTAAACTTTTTGTTATTTATAAAATTTTTTTTTATACTTTAGAGAATATGGATTATTATCAAAAGAAAATATAACTACAACTTATTATATGAGATATTTAAACACTGTTATCGCGCATGAACTTGTTCACATGTGGTTTGGAAATTTAGTTACTTGCGATTGGTGGGAATATCTTTGGCTTAACGAAGGATTTGCGCAATATCTTGAATGGATTGTAACTGATTCGGTAAATTAACTTTTCAATGGTGATAAATTTTCAATTTCTATTCAAACTATTGTAATTATTATTATTATTTTTATGTCTTAAGATTTTCCCAGAAGCTCAATTGATGAAACAATTTTCTGTGTATGAAATTCAACCAGCATTATTAAAAGACTCATATATTCACATGCGACCTATGAATAATAAAATGAAAAATCCACATGACGACGGTAAAGATTTTACTTCGGTTGTCTACGGAAAAGGTATTAATAAAAAATATCACACAAGCACAAGTATCTAAAAAATTATTTCTTCATTCTTATATTTTATATCTTCCTGCTTTAGATTTTTTTACACAGATCTTTAAAATACTACAATTTAGTCTTAATTATTTCTTAATATAATGAAACATTGATAAATTTCAGCTGCAAGTGTTATTCACATGATCAAGTATGCAGTTGGAGAAGATATATTCAAAAAATCGTTGCACAATTATCTTGATAACAATAAATTTAGCACTGGCAAGCCAGAATATTTGTGGTCAGTTTTGCAAATGAATATTAATCAAACAGAAGGGATAAATGAAACTATTTTCGACTTAATGGATTCATGGGCTAGTCAGGCAGGGCATCCTGTAGTCCATGCACATGTTACAGCTGGATCACTTTTTCTTGAACAAGTTATTGTTTTTTCTTTTCTTTTTAGACGTTGTTTATAGATAAATACTATTTGTAAAATATTGCACGCCTCATAGCGCGAAGCGCGTGAGATAGTGCTTTACTCCCGACTCATCAAGGTCAAACAATTTTGTGATCTTTAAATGCCTCTATCACAACTATATTGCACTTATACAATAATATGAGTAGACTTACATCGAGAAAACACTTGAAGTAAACGATTTTATACTTTTTAAAAATCATTTTATGTTGCTATTTTGAAAAAAAGGTTTCGCTGATTTTGTATCTACCAACGACTACTCCCGAACAAAATCATATATAGAGACCGGGCTTTTTTTTATTAGTTCTCGAATTCTATAAACTGGTGCCGTATTTCATATTTCAATAGCCTAGTTTACGTATTTTTTTTTTAAATAATTTTATTAAAATTTACAAAAACGAAAGAACTTTTCTTATTTCTCTCACGTAAAAACTATGGTGCCACTTAATCAAGCTAGATTTTTTCAGACAGCGCGCGCATTTGATAAGAAAAATGGGCGCCAATAATTAAAAAAAAAAATAGTAAATATATTTATAGAGTATATATATACTCTATAAGAAATTACTTAATTATTTTTTATTTATTTTAAACATCAATTACACAATTTATTTTTTGCTTCAAAAATAATTGAGCGTTATGAGGCGTGCACTTTAGGATTTTCCAAATTTTTCTATATTATTGTTTATAATTTTAGGTACGTTTTCTGATATCAGGTCGTAATAATTCGGCTAAAGAATTATATTGGATACCTATAACAATAACATCTAAATCAAGTGCTAATTTTTCACATACTTCTCCCGCTCTCTGGTTTGGAACACGTGGAACAACAACTGATAAATTTAATCTTACAGACGAATGGTTTATTATAAATGTTAATCAGCTTGGATTTTATCGAGTGAATTATGATACAAACAATTGGAAATATTTGATTGATGCATTGATATTGGAGGATAATTTCGGTGGCATTCCAGAAATAAACAGAGCTCAGATAATAGATGATTTGCTTATTCTGGCAAGAGCTGGTTATGTTGAGTACGAGATTGCACTTCGTGCTACAACGTATTTGATAAAAGAGAAAAATCATCTTCCGTGGAGATCCTTTTTGAATTCCGTGCAATTTCTTATAGAACGATTCGATGGTAACCAAAAAATAACTAGTAGTTTGAAAGAGTACGTTTTGAAATTGATTGAACCAATTTATGAAGAACTGGGTTTTGAAGATAAAGCCAACGATACGGATTTGGATAAATTAAATAGACAAATTATTTTATTTTGGACATGTCGATTTGGTCATGCCAAGTGCATAGAAAAAGCTAAACAGATATTCGATGCATGGCGAGGTAACGAAACGTACTTGTAAGTTTTAACACTTTCTTATTAATTTATGATCATTGTGAGGTTGAGTAAAAAAATTAAGTATTTATTCGAGCTTCTTTTGAGAATATCGCCTGACAAATGCCAAAAAGGCGTATAGAAAAATTTTTTTATTTTATTATTGAAAATTTTCAAAAATCGGGAAGTTATTGGTTTTACCCCGTTTTTCGAAAATCGAGTTTTCATCAGATCTCGACGTTTTGAGGTCCTAGGAAGCTTCCCTGACAATTCCCGCGAGGTTGTCACTATGTCTGTCTGTCTGTATTTATGAGATGTATCAGATTGTATTTTTGAGCTCGAAGAGCTCAAAAAAAACGGCCATGTATTAACGGAATCAGCGGGAAGTTGCAGGGATGGCCTTTAGGGTCAACCGTTTTCCTAATTTTTTTCCAATCACTTTGCAAACATATTTTGATCTGAAGAATAAAAAAATTTTAAATCCTAAAAAATGTATGTCTCAAATTAAAAAAACACTTGATTTGCAAGAAAATAACTTATAATTAGAGAAAAAATGTTCATTACAAACAGAAGAATATAAGAAGCATTGAACATTCCTATAGGAATTTAGATTTGATTGCTATAAGCTTAGACAGTTCGAAGAAAAACGTCTTTATATTTTACTAACTTCGACTTTTAGAGTTTCACTTTTAAAATTCGAGTTATAGAGTATAAATATTTATTATCGATACTGGAAGGGAAACGAAACTAAGTTCGAGTTACAGAGTCTGAATAATTCGAGATATCGCGAATTTAAGAGTTCAGCGGAAGGGAATACAAATTTTTTTCGAGTTACTGAGGATTTCGACTTAACAAGGTTTAAGTTATCGAAAATCCACTTTATATTTGAATGACTAAGAGTGAAAATAAAAAATATTAGTAATATTTTTATTACTAAATAGCTACCAGGCACCAAAGCGTGAAATTTCAAAAATTTTAAATATATTTAATCTTCATAGTCATTTTTTAAAAAAGTGAATTTTTTCTTAATCTTACAAAATAGTTTAAAAAATCATAAAGAGAAAAAAATTGAGTAATTTTCTAAAATTCCAAATAAAATCAAATAAAACTGAAAAAAAAATTTTACAATTTAAAAAAAATTCAAAAAATAATTTTTTCGCTGCCCATTTTGCCCCGTTTTTAGTTTCACATTTTACCTTTATTATGATATTGCTTCTTCGATCTTGATGTTTTGGACGATTTTAAGCTAATTGGCAAAAAAGTTTTTCTTAATGTAGGAGTACGCCCTTTTGGCATTTGTCACGCGATACGTGTTAGTTTATTATGTTTTAAAAGCTCTCTTCAAAAATCAATTAAGTAAAAAAATTTTTAGAAATCGCTAACGATTCCTTAAAATTTTCGAGAACTCAAAATATTTTCGAACAATTTTAGATTATAAATTTTCAACAAGCACTAATTTCTTTGTATAAAACTAAAGTCAAACAAGAAATTGAATAAAAGTCAGAAAAAAATATAATAGAACCACATTGAAGAAAAATTTAATTTAGTAACTTTTAAAAAAACCCACTGATAATAATTATAATAATTTTATCTTCAATAGTATTTTTCCCAATGCAAAACCAGCAGTTTGGTGTACAGCTCTAAAACACGGTGATTTTGATGACTGGGAATTAATGTGGCAAGAATACCGTGCATCAAATTTTGAATCAGAAAAAGTTATGATTTTAAGTGCACTTGGATGTTCACAAAATTCAACCGCTATCAAGAAATATCTAAGTAATGCTATTTCATCAGATGGTTCAATTCGTGACCAAAATATCGTAAATGTTTTCTCATCTGTTTATTCTGCTGAAAAGTATGGTGTTGATTTATCAATTGAATTTTTTATAAATAATTACACTTCTATTTATAAATTGTAAGTATAACATGAAAAAAATTATTTTTAAAACAAAAAATTAATTGATTTTATTTTTCAGTTACAAAAATTGGGGTTCTGTCGCTAATTTATTTTCAAACATAGTTTCGAAAGTATCAACTGAAGAACAGATTCAGAAGGTAAAATTTTTTGTTCTGTCAAAATTACACTCCGACAACTCTTAACTCAGTATCTAATTAATAAATAATGATTTAATTTTTTAGCTTATCTCATTTGTTATGGAACATGAAGAAGAATTTGAAGAAATCCGTAGTACGTTAGATGAATCGATCATTAACGCTCGAATGATGTTGAATTGGAGTCAGCTCCACTATAGAAAAATTTTAGACTGGTTAACTACGAAAAAAAATTTAATAGAGTCATTGGGCAGTCGATATGGTTCCTCTGGAACAGCAAACGCTATAAAACCGCTCTCATTAATTATCATTTTAATTAGTAGTGTAATTTTATTGTAGAGAATAGAAATAATTATAAAAAAAACAAATGTACTTCTTGAAAAATTAATATATCGTTTGTCGATCACAAAACTGAAATTACAATTACATGAAAATATATGTATAACAAAAAAATTGCCATTTTTAATTGTTCGAAAGTATTTCTGCTGAAACTCGGAATTTTTCGAATTGGGTGTACATTTATAATCATAAGAAATTCAAATCTTCAGAGCTGTGACAATTATCAAATATTTTTTCCGAGAGTACCACCTGAGATATATATATCTTTAAGGTGTAGAGGAGCCTGGGGCACGACGGCCCCCTTAAGCCAATTTTTTCTTTTAGTGGCTTTTAACCATCAAATTCATTTATTTACCATCTATTTCGAGCGAACCAGTCGAAATTTTGCAAAAAATTGAAAAAATCGAAAAAAAAATTTTTTTTTCTGGGGCACGACGGCCCCCTTCCCAAAAAATCATATAAAAAAAAATTTTTTTTTACTATAGCTATTACCATCAAAATCTAGAGATTCTTGTCCCAGAAAACGTCGTCGAGGAAAAACCACGATTCCTACAAAATCAAAACTAAAAAATTTGAAAAAAAAAACATTTCAAATATAAAAATGATGATTGCCATTCTCTTTATTGCTATGGACTTTCCTCAGAGTCCTCAGAGTCATGGATTCAATGTAAAAATTGTAATAAATGGTCTTATGATTCTTGCGCAGGTATTGGTGAAGATTATTCTGACGAATCTGTCTGTGATCATTACGAATAATCGTATATTCATTAAAATATCTCGATGTGATTTCCTAATCATCGAACATTTATGTTTTATGTTTTATTCAAAGTTTAATTTTTGTTAACGTCTTAAAAAATTATTATAAATTTCATTGTTAAGCTGTTACCCATAGAGAAAAGTATCACGGGGCCTAGCTTGGCCCAACTATGTAAAAGTCTGGGCCAAGCTTATAAGCCAGGCTTGACTCAGTCTTGGTTGAAGTCTGGGATGATAACGATGGGCCAAGCCTGGTTACCAGGACTGGCCCACGCCTGATTACCAGGACTGGCCCATCCCTGGTTACCAGGGCTGAGCCATAGTTAATTTTCAAGTCTGGCCCATGCCATTTGATAAAAAATGATAAAAAAGAATTATTGGGATGTTATTTTTTTATTTTATTTTGTAAGTAAAGTAAATTCGAACCTAACTGTTGCTAATTATAGAAATAAAGTGAAAATCGTATCCGTTCTAACCGAGATTCGAACCCGAGCCGCGCGCTTGCCAGACTGATAACTAACCCTTACACCGTACGACCGATAAGTTGATGCACATCTCATTATTCTGATAAGCTAAATCTATATGGTGACGAAGTGTGGCGGTTTATTATTTATATAATTTATGTTATTTAATATTGTGTTTCGATGAAAATTAACTATTTTTTACAAATGTTTATTATAGTTAAAAAAATGCAAGAGTCAAGTTCTTATATTACTTTAAACTTTGTACATCGTTCTGTATATTTTTAATATCTTATGATAAATTTTTATGTTTAAAATTATCAATATTAAAAATTCAACTGTAAATTATTATATTTCAATTTTTTTAAGACTATATCAATTTTGACGATATGCAATTGTCTTGGTTAAATAATAAATTTTAAATTTTAGAATTTGTTAGCAAATATTCGTTAAACAATAAATATTTACTGTATAAAATTCTATTACTTAATGATTTATGAAATTTGAATTTCCCATTGAATGGCTAAGGCTAGGTTACCCAATTCTGGCTCAAGTCTGGGTTGCCATTCAACGCCCATGGCTACAAAGAAAAAAAAATTTACTTAAATCAAGTAAATAATTTTTAAGAATTTCATCTTCATGAATTGAGTAGAAAAATTCTTAAACTAAGAAATTTTTCTCGATTTAAGTAAATTTTATTTAATTAAAGAATTTTTCGTTTTGATTGAAGACAATTAAACTCTTCAAAGTTATTTTCTTGGTTCAAGAATTTTTTTCTTGAATCAAGTCAATTTTTTTTCAGTGTAGGTTTCCCAATCTTGGCTAACTCTTGGGTAATCATTGTGGCCGTGACTGAGTGACCCAGTTCTGGCCCAGGCTCGGGTAATAATTGGGCCGACCAAGGCTTGGTTGCCCAGTCTTAGCCCAAGCTTGGGTCGCCAATGAATCGCCAAGGCTAGGTTAGCCAGTCTTGGCCCAAGGTTGGATAATCATTGGCATGGTCGAGGCTGGGTTAACCAGTCTCGGCCCACGCTTGGGTCGCCAATGAATGGCCAAGGCTGGGTTAGCCAGTCTTGGCCCAAGGTTGGATAATCATTGGCATGGCCAAGGCTGGGTTAAACAGCCTGGCTCACGCATGGACCAATACAGGTACGCCGAAGCTAGGTTTCCCAGTACTGGCCCAAGCCTGGCCCCTTTGTCAACTCTGGGGGTTTCCTGCATGGGTTATATCAAGAAAAGTACACCACCCAAACGACTATTAGTACTAAATGCTGTTCCTACTTTACTTCCGCCTGATAATAATTTGAAGATGCCCAAGAATATGCCAAAACCTGCTTTGACAAATTCAACTGCAGAAAATTTCTTGGTAAACGTCAACAATGACGAAGTTATATTTGAATGTCCGGCTTTAAAAGGTATTGTTTTAAAAATAATTTAAAGAAAAACTGAGAATTGTTGCAGTAGTAAAATAGAACAATATCGTTAATATCAATATTGTTGTTACAGATGAATGCTCGCATAATGACAGAGGCATTACTTTTGAAATACGCAAGACTATACTGATAATGAACCAGCTTTAATTAATATTGAAACAAATAGCTTTGTGAAAATTTCATTAAGAGGTAAGAAGTGCTTCTGCTTGCATTAGAAGCTATGACTTAAATACAGACAAAAAAAATCAGTTAATTGTATTTAATTGTAACGGGGTGGTTAGCCCTGTCCAATTGGTCACCCCTTTCCTCTTTGAAAAGGGCGCCACTGGGATTTTTTACTCGGTGTCCCAGAAACCGGGGAGCATGAGAAGGAAAGATCGGGTCGTGAGAAGTTGAGAAAGGCTGTAAAAGTAATGCTGAGAAACAATTATTAACAATTAACAATTCAATTATTTATTCAATATAAACAATTTAATTCTAACAAAATTTCTTAAAATATTGCCCTTAAAATTAAACTATCAATCACTAAATTGTGAGAACCTCTCACCTACGCAGGCACTTGCCAAAACTTACAACTAAATATCATTAAATTCTTTTAAACATAGATCATTACGCATCTATCTTCTTAATTTCTTAACTCAATTTTAGACCATTACGCATCTATCTTCTTAATTTCTTAACTCACTTTTAGACCATTACGCATCTATCTTCTTAATTTCTTAACTCAATTTTAGACCATTACGCATCTATCCTTAATTTCCTAATTTAATCATAGACCATTACGCATCTAGATTCTTAATTTCTTAAACCCTCGTCCAACTGACGGAATAACAAACAACATATTTTACCCAATAAAAACTTCTTAATTATTCAATTATCTGAACTAATTTCACATAAACAACCTCGTCTACCTGACGGAATACCATATAATACCATAATTACCTAACTTCCATATAAAATCGTCCACCGACGCTAACTTCATTCTATAGAGTTCTCTACTTTATTCATACATCTTAATTACCAATAAAATTGAATCTCAAAACTTCGCATTTTCCAAAATTACCAAAATTACGCCTAACAATTACTTAACACAAAAATCCGACCTTCGATCTTAATTCATTAAATTCATTAATACATCTTCTTAACTAAATTCATTCCCAACTTACTTAACCAAATTTTCTACTAAAGTTATCAATCAATTTATTCTACTGAACCCACTGATTTATTTCATTTCTTGATCTCCACTAAATAATCTTTAACAAAGTTCACTACATAATTTTCTTAACAAGTTCGGTAATCATTTTCTAAATTCACTAAATTTCTCAATAAATACATTCGTTAAATTAACTAAATTAATTAAATTTAGCCCACCGGCCTAAATCTAATTTAACACAATTTCTTAAATCCAACTCTGAAATTCTAAAACGTCTCAACGAAATTACAACCGTAGAGCATTATAGAATGACCTTCACTAACTTAATTTCAATTCTTAATTCTCCTTAAATAAATTCTAGGCGATATTTCTTAATTAAATTCTGTCTCGAAAATTCTTAACTAAAATTAATTTATCATAGCCAACAGGCCTATAATAAATTACTAATAAATTCTTTACCAATAAATTAACAATTTATCCATTAAATATAAAAGTCCAGCGACAAAACTAACTACTTGACCTTGACAATAGAAACTAAAGTAAGAATTTGCTAATATAAAAATGACCGCTTGAGAAATTAAATTTAATTATTTCAGCCTCTTAATTAAATCAATAATCAAATCTGGTCTACAATAATCGAAAATACCTGGAGACTCAATTATTGTTTTATTCAACGACGACTGATACTCCGATCCAACTTGGCGGGCTTAGCTGCTTGGCGTCTTGTCGTCTTGAACCAGGGTGCGGCAGGGTTGTCCAATTCCAAAAATGCCCCGATAACTTCCTTTGCAGTTGCTCTTTATTCTCGACGTCCAAATTTGCACTCTATTGACTTAAACTGATCTCAACAAGGTCACTGATTCACAAGGGCAAAAGGCCACTGGCTTCCAGAAGGGAAAAAGCCTCGATGTCCCTCCTGTCGGCTCTTTTATAACCCTCCAACTCCGGCTCTCGAACTTTCCTATTGTTATGCCCCGCTTTATTTTACGGGGACAGTAGTGGGGACTTTCGATTAGCACGTCCGGTGACAAGTCGAAACTACTTGTCAAAAATCGAAAGGTAAGGGAAAGCCCTGACCTACCGTGCGTTAATTTAGTGGTCGATAATGACCCCGGGAAGTTCGATTTTCCCTGTCACATAATATTTAAATTCATGATGATATTACATTGTCTATAAAATATCATTCCCCCAAAACTTATAAGCTTCTGGCGAAATTTCTACATATACCAACTATAAGGACTTTAAATGAATATTAAAAATATTTTCCTACCACTCCAGGTTTAAATTTGACTGTATTAAATCAACTTAAAGATACGTTTGCAAAAAACAATCCTGAAGATCGTCTTGTTAGCGTTTTATTCGACGAAATACCCTGATAGCCAGAGTTTCAGACCAACCAAGTTGGTGTCAGATAGTTGCCACCAACTTAGCGACAACTTGCGGTCAACTTTCGAATTTGTAACTGTTGGCGACAAGTTGGCTACAAGTTTCTGAGAAAAAATAATAGTTTAAAAAAACTAAAAACACGCTTTTTATAGAAAACCAAACTAAAAAATAGAAAATAAATTTAAATTAAGAATAGTGTTAAAAATTTCAATAAATATAAATTAATAATAGTGTAAATAAAAAAAATGTATTTTATTTTAAAAAAAGCGTGAGGTGCATGGTGTCAATAGTTATAAATATTTTATTGACAGATATGAGTAGAGTGATTATCATTTTGATAATATCTTAAAAAGCACCCCACGCTTTTTTTTAAATAAAATACATTTTTTTTATTTACACTATTATTAATTTATATTTATTGAAATTTTTAACACTATTCTTAATTTAAATTTATTTTCTATTTTTAGTTTGGTTTTCTATAAAAAGCGTGTTTTTAGTTTTTAAACTATTATTTATTTTTACTTTAGTTTGGTTTATTTATAAAAGCGTGTTTTTAGTTTTTTTAAACTATTATTTGTTGATTATCAAAAATATTCAGGCGCGCAAATTACCCACGGAGAGTTACATACTGACATACTGACATACAAGTGAAGCTAATAAAAAATAATTATTTATAAATATTATAAATACGAGGAATCAGAGTTCGATTTCGGAGAGCGAGCCTGAGAAACGGCTACCAGAACCAAGGAAGGCCGCAGGCGCGCAGATTACCCACGGAGAGTTACTGACATACTGACAAACTGACAAACAAACAAACTGACATACAAGTGAAACTAATATAAAGCGTGTAAAAAGAGACCAATCTACTGCCGCAATATGTTGCCAAATTTCTTGAGAAACTTGTCGTCAACTTGGTGTGAAAAAGTTTCAGAAGCAACTTTTGTCGACAACTTGGTGACCAAGTTGACACCAACCGAGTTTCTTTCCAATACTTGCCGCCAACTTAATGACAAGTTACGACAGTAGATAGACAGAAAGTTTCGACCAACTTGGCTATCAGGGTAAATTTAGCCACTGAAGTTCACTATGATGCAGCCAAAGATGTTCCACGGTTACGCTGATGATAGGGAAGAGCGTCCGAATGAAATAACGCATTGTGCATTAGTAGCAATGATAACTTGGATTAATAAACCAATGAAGCAAACGATTGGATATTGGTTTCTAGGAAAGAAAAGCAATTCAGCAAAAACTCACAAAATAATGGTTAATACTATTGAAAAATTTAATGAGACTGGTCTTATCGTCAAATGTTTAATTTGCGATCAAGGAACTAGAAATACCGTACTGATAAAGAAGTACAAAATAACTAAAGATAAACCTTTCTTCGAGTTTACAGTTGGTGACGAAAAACGCAAGATTTATATTATTTTTAATCCTCCTTATTTAATCAAATCTTTTCGCAACAATCTATTTAACAAAAGATTTAAATACCGAGGTGGATACGTAGATTGGAAACTGATTTACAAAGTTTATTTGTTGACTAACCAAATGAACATTAATTCTATTCCAAAAATCAATGATCTTCATTTTGGAATGCAACAAAACGCAGCTAAAATGACTGTTTCACTAGCAACTCAAATTTTTTCAAATTCAATGTATTTAGCTTATCAAGCTTACAGTATGATAAAACCGAACGAATTTCCCGACAATGATACAACGGCAGATTTCTTGTTGGACATCGATAAATTATTTGATTCACTTAACTCGCATCTTCTTCAACCAACAGTTAAATCAAAATTAAATATTGCCATAACTGAGACATCTGGACACATTGAATTTTTAAATGAAATGTTGCTTCACTTTGCTGATTTGCGTAATTATCATATGTATGAGATCGGTAAAATCGCATTCTTTGGTCCTATGTAATTAATGATCGGCCATTGGTAATTTTTAAAAAAGGCGCCAATTAATTTTTTTTTTTTAAGTAAATAATATGATACTGAAGTTAGCTGACAGTTTTTAAAATTTTTATTAAAAATCAATTACAATAGACAAAAATGCTTCAAAGCCGACACCTAAAAAATTTTATAATTTTTAACTTCCCGCTAAGAAAATCGGGAAGTTATTGTTTTCACCCCGTTTTACGAAAATCGAGTTTTCATCGAATCTCGACGTTTCGAGGTCCTAGGAAGCTTCCCTGACTATTCCCGCGATGGTGTGTGTATGTATGTATGTGTGTGTGTGTGTGTGTGTGTGTGTGTGTGTGTGTGTGTGTGTGTGTGTGTGTGTGTGTGTGTGTGTGTGTGTGTGTGTGTGTGTGGATGTATGTAAACCTTTTATAACTTTTGAACGGCTTGACCGATTTAATCGCGGTTGGTGCCATTCGAAAGGGCTTGACCAAACTTAAATTTTGTATATACTTTGGAACGATTCGGACCGGTAGACTTTGAGAAATCGCAAAAAAACTACAAAAAAAAATTTTTTCAAAAGTGGTTTTTTTGGAATAACTTTTAAATGGCTTTACCGGTCAATTTCAAAAACTAATCAGCTCTTAACATCAAAAAACCACGTCGATCGCCGCCAGTCCGGTCAAAATCGGTTGATTCGTTCGTGAGTTATCGTTAACGAAAAAAAACCGAAAAAAGTGTTTTTTCGGAATTACTCCGAAGTTTTCCACTCTGTCAATATAAAACTGAAGATTTTTTATGAAGCTTAAAAAACTGCGTCGAATGCCACCAACCGCGTGAAAATCGGTTCATTCATTCAAAAGTTATTGCGATTTGAAAATTTAAAAAATAGTATTTTATCAAACTTCTATCAAACTTTTGAGCTCGAAGAGCTCAAAAGCATACAAAAGCTATTTTTTTGAGCTCGGATAGCTCAAAATGATACACAAATTGTATTTATGAGCTCGAAGAGCTCTAAAACGTCTTAAGTGCAATTTCAAGCGTTTAGGTATAGAATTGGCGGGAAGTTGCAGGGATGGCCTTCAGGGTCAACCGTTTTCCTAATTTTTTTTATTGAAAAAATTATTACAAAAAAATAAAAATAAAATTTAATATGTAAAAAACTTCATGTGCAATTGAAAATAAATATTTTTTAGTTTTTATTCAATAAATCAAAAACTGTAATATTTTTAACTTTAATGTCTTACTAAAATCAGCAGACATCTGACAAATTTATTAATTTTTATTAAAAATTAATAATAAAAAAAAACATTCTTTTTAAATTTGCCCTTGTAATTTTTTAATACTCTGAAATTAGCAGAAATATTTTTTTCATTTGAATTTTATTTGAAAAATAAACTAATTATGAAAAATTATTTTTAAAAAATTGAAGTTATCTTTTTTTACAATTTCTACGTGCAATTTTTTTCCTAATTTTTTTATTGCTACAATTTATCATAAAATTCAAAAAAATTCTCGAATTTCACTCATCTTCAGTCATAATATTTTTTTTATTTCTTTATATGAAATTTTTTTATTATCATTGTTTTAATATAATTTTTATTATTAGTTGTTATAAAAATAAAAAAAATCAATGCTATTTAAAATCAGTAAAACAAAATAAATTTTTTTAATCAATTCCATACAAAATTAATAAAACAAAAAGTATATAAATTATTCAAATATATTTAAACAAATTTATAGCAGTACAATATTCATTTTAAAATTTATATACAATTATTAATAATTCATCAAACACGCGCACAGCACTTAAATTACATCATTATTATAAAGCGATATTTATATATAATATATATATTTATTTACTTTTAAAAATTAATTTATTTATTTATATCTATAATTCCTAAACGACAGTCGACAAAACCCTCATGGAAGATTCTGACTAAAAATAATTATATTTACATCGTTAAACCACGTACTAGCAGTTCAATTATATCATTTATCATACAAATTCTATAGTTAATTTTATCAGGATCGACAATTGAGTAATTACAAATTGCAATTAGTTCAATAATTGTTTCTTAAACTCACTCTTAAATGCTTCTATTTTCCGAACGATACATCATATAAAATTTTTATTTTTACGTCAAAAAAAAAATGAATTTTTAAATTCTCTAAAATCACCATTATTTAAAAAATTGAGAATTTAAAAAAAAAAATTTTTTTTTTGGCGTAAAAAAATAAAAAATTTTTTTAAATAAAAGACCGTCCAGTTTATTAAATGAGTTTGAAATTGTGCAGTTAAAAGTATTACTCACAATCTTTTCAGTATAATTACCACCAATGTTGTGACTGTTATTTTGTTAGTTAATAATAATAAACTATTAAAATCTATATGCTATATATACGCATATTTACATACACGAGTATGATAGTTGATTTAAAAATGAACGCACTAAGTCGAAAAATCCAGAAATCCTGATAAAAACCGCTCCAACACTCAGTACTAAAACTTGAGATACTAATTACCGACTAATTATCACAAAGGTTTGATTTAAAATTAACCAAATAAATTAACGTAATAAACCTGTGTGTCTAGTCGTTAATTATAAATAGTCATATGTGTTTCTATTTATAACTATTGAGTCATGAATCGCAAGTCTGATGGATCAGCTTTAGTTGAAGTGGAATTTGAACTGGAAGGGCGAGCCGTGGAACTGGTGGAACTCTTGGAAGGGATTGAAGTTAGACGGATGCTTCCCAGACTCTGGGTCCAGAGGATCTTCTCCGCGGTCGAATTTCGCCCGTTTTTCTGGATCCGTCAGCACTTCTTTAGCGGCAGCAATGTCAATGAACTTTTTCTCCGCGCGCTTCTTTTCTTCGCCATCCTGGAAATTATCCGGGTGCCACGTCTGTGCTGCTTTACGGTATGCCTTTATGATCTCTTTCTTCGGCGCATTCCGGTTAACTCCCAGGATTTTGTAATAATCTCGAGACTCGGACATCTTTTGACGCTGCTGGGCTGTTTGCAGCAATTCCTTGGCTCGTTGGAAGTTCGGGTCTATTTCTAGAGCTTGTTTTAAATCTATTATGGCTGTAAAATAAATTTATGATAAGTATCATTAATGAAAAAAATTTTTTTAAGTATACAAAAAGATTATTCTGGTTAACTTTTCAAAAAAAATTTCGTTAATTACAATTTTCTATTTAACTGATGATTTTTTTGAATGTTTTTAAATTGTAAATGAAATTATTTTTAGTTTATGTAAAAAAATTTTAAACAATTTTATTGTACAAACCTTTAGATTAATATAAACATTTTATGAGTTTATTAATTATTTAATAAAACTCAAAGATTAAAAAAAAAAATTGTAAATTATTTTAAAGTTAGCTTTACAAATTAATAGATTGAAATTTTTTTTTCTTATTATTATTCTAAAGGTCTATAAATAAAATTAAAAAAAAATTTTTTTTAGTTATAAAATAGACCAAGAGACTGCGGAACGCAGCTTCTATTATTTATTTTATTTTTGTCCATAAAAAATGTTTTTTATTTTTTTAACTATCCATCATATATCATCTCATGTGTGAATAAATATTTATAATACTGAAAAATCGCAGACTTCTGACTATTTTTTTATTTTATTCAATAGTTAAGGGATCATTTTGTTTTGTAACTTTCAAAAAAAATTTTTTTACATTTTTCGAAAGTACATTTATCTAAAAGTATTGTGTTAAAATTTATAAGTGATCGGGCCACTATAACTATATTATTTTACGATGTTGATGTGGATTTTCGAATGGAAGAAAATAAAATTTTTGAAAAGGCCGAAGGGATTTTTTATTGTACCGGTATCGCTGATTAACTTTAGGTAAGATTTTTTTTTAATTAAAAAAACTTTTAACGTGTTTGTCTTAGAAGTATGTTTTTCTGGTTTAGGTACATGATATCTCCAGAACCACTGATCCGATCTTAATAAAATTTAAACATGTTTTACATATTAGTAGCTATTGCATCAGCTACAATCAAATCAAAATTTTCATTTTTACTATTTTTTTGAGGACTAAAAACTGTTAAAAAAAGCCTCATTTTTCAGTTTTTTTTTTTTTTAACACCCACCATTTAGTTATTTATCAATAAATATTAATTACCGTAGCTGGTGCAATAACTACTTATATATTGAAGGTAAATAATTTTAGTTTATACCAACATTTTGGAGGAGCTCCGTTCACCCGTGTTAATTTATAAAAAAAAATATAAAAAAATATATTTAGATATTTTTAGTGTTATTCAAGAGTGCATTTGTTCAGCTGAATAAATTTTATATTAATATCTATGATGGTTTCTGTGTAAAAAAATAATTAATATTGACTTTTTTTCGAGCGCCGAAACCAGAATGATCTCTTAAATTAATTAAATTATTTATATTTAAAATAAAAAAAAATAATTACCATCATCATACATCTCAGCAGCAAGGTAAGCTTCAGCTCTATCACACAGCGAATTTTGATCTTTGTGTAACTTCAAAGCTTCCTGACAATATTCGACAGCCGAATTAGGATCTGTGTGCGGCATACATTTACACAGTAATTGATAAATTTTCAATTTAACGTTCTCTACATCGGACTCGAGCTTGAGGGCTTTTAGCGCTGTTTTCACACACTTTGGATGATCGCGTGACTCTTCAGCCAGCGAAGCTTCTTCGAAATTTTTAGCTACGTCTTTTATTTTTTTGTAGAACTTGAAACATTCCTTGTGTTCTGGATCACGTTTCAAACAGCTACGAATCTCACTAAAAAATTTAAATAAATTAATTAGTAAGTTAAAAAGCGCTTACATTCATCTCAACAATTGATTTAAAAAAAAAAATACTTACTTCAATGATTCGCTAACATGGCCGAGCCGATAAAGAAACTTTGATAATTTTAACAACCCTTCAGTGTTATCGGACAACAGCTTGGTTGCTGAGTGAAAATCAGCTACGGCGTTCATGTAATCTTTGTTAGCCACATGACACTCAGCACGTAGTTCACGTAACTCAGCATTCCAAGGACACGATTCTATTGTTGAGGTGATTAAATCCACGGCTTCATAGCAGCGACCGCTGGTTACTTGGGATTTCGCATGATCTATTGTATCACGCACTTCATCGATGAGGTAATAATACTTTAGAGCTTCATCGTTTGTCGGCTCTACTTCCAGCTGAAAATATTTTTATTTGAATATTTAAGTTAATTATGCAGACGATAGAGTAATTATTTTTATTAATTTATTAATAAATTCAGTCGAATTTTCCTGAGTATGAGTATAAAAAATGTTTGACATTTTTTTTAATAAATTTATTAATTGCAAAAATAATAGTATATAAAAATGCATTTGAAATTTTTAAAAAATTCTTTCTCTACAATTTTAATATTTTGCTTTATAATTTTAAGTATTTATAAAATTTTGAAAATCTAGATGTCTGCCAATTTCGCATCCATAAATTTATGAATGATACTATAATTAGCCGAAGTTCAAAATTTTTTTATTAGTTAAATTAGAACTAAAAAATATTTTATTTTTTAATTGTACGTATAGTTTCTACATGTGAAATTTTTTCTTTTAATTTTTTAAAAATAATTTTTCAATAAAATAAATAATAAAAATTTTCAGATGTCGGCTAATTTAATTTTCATAATTTATGAGCATGAATTAAAGCAGACATTTTTTTATTTATAAATAATTTACGTATAACAAAAATAATGATATTAAAAAAATGCACATAGAAACTTTTAAAAATTCTTCCTTTGCAATAAAAAAATTTTTTTACAATTTTAAAATACATAAAAAATTGATGATACTGAAATTAACAGATGTGGAAAATTTATTTTTATTTTTATTACAAATAAATTATAAAAAAAAATATTTATAAGAAAATTTGCATTTGTAATTTTTTCATTAAAATTTAGTTATTATAAAAACCAAAAAAAAACCGACAGATATCTGTTAATTTTAGTATTATGAAAATTTTTCAAAAATCAGCTGTTTGCTTATTTCATACTAATAAATTTGATAAAAAAAAAAAACATACCACTACTTGATAATCCTGACGAGCTTTTTCAAACTGTCCCTGCTTGAAGAGAACACTAGCTCGTTGAAACCTGGCAGCAATAAAATCTGGCTTTAGCTCCAGAACTTTATCAAAGTCTTGTAACGCAAACTTTGGTTTTTCTAACGCGAGATACGCGATTCCTCTTTGATAGAATGTTCTATAATTATTTGGATCTCCATCTGCAATTAAAATTTAATTTTAATCCAATGCCTATAG
Organism: Cotesia glomerata; assembly: GCF_020080835.1. Lineage (NCBI taxonomy): Eukaryota > Metazoa > Arthropoda > Insecta > Hymenoptera > Braconidae > Cotesia > Cotesia glomerata. The sequence continues at coordinate 6,070,498 of NC_058165.1, forward strand.
TAGGTAAATTAAATGAATTAAATAAAATGAAAATAAAATAATACTTGACACACACCTACAGCAGCATGACAATGTGTCAAAGCATCCTGTAACTGTCCTCTCATCAAAAAACTCCGGCCCATCTCCAAGTGCTTGTCGACATCACTACCACCCACTGAAACACACAAATGCATTTTTATTATTATTAGTTATCATTGTTTTTGTATCACTAAATTTTTTGAATAGAAAAATAAAAAAAGGGTGTTATATGGTACGTAGAATTTATTTTAAGGTTAAATTGACTTACCATCGGAATAGAGATTCAAGAGAATAAAAAGAAAACCGGCCGGAAACATTTTTAACTTTTTATAAACTTTCAGTGGTTAATGATTTATTACTAAAAATTTATAAACACTAGTTATGTTCAGTTGCTTATTATGGAATAATCGCTTATCTTTGGGTTAGTACGACAAAACTACAATGCCACACAGCCATTGCGATCGTGGTCTAACGTGATTGGTCCAACACAACTGTCGTATTTTGTATTCACGTTGTATTATTACTCCAATGCGTTCAATGATATATCTCTATATATATATAAATATATATATACATACTAGATGTTTATTATTATATAAATATAAATCGACTTTGTAAATGTGGGAAAAATGGTCAATTTTTCTAAAAAAGTGTCCTTAATTTTTTTTTAATTAAAAAAAATGTCAAAGGTCTGCTGATTTCAGTATCATTAATGATTGTTAAAAATTATGACATTAAAGTTAGCAGTCACTTGATCATTTTTTTATTTTATTTAACAAAAAAATTATTTATAAAAAAGTTGCATTTTTAATTTTTTTTTAATTTTTACGTCAATTTTTTTTACAAAAATTTATTTGTCACCAAAATTTTCAAAATTATTAAATATCTAAATTAATTTTTATTAAAAATTAGTTTGTTTTAATATTTGTAAGTTATGAAAATTATATATCAGTTTTTGATTAAAAAAAATTTTTAAGAAAAACGATACTAAAATTAGCAGACATTCGAAATTTTCTGATTTTTGGAATCAATAAAAATTCTAAGTAAAAAAATATTTTTTTTAAAATTGTACTTAAAATTTTTGAAATTTTCTGCATGTCAAATTTTTTCTTTTAATTTTTTTTTTAATGTTTTTTCAATAAAAAAATTCTAAAAATTTTCAGATGTGGGCTAATTTAATTTTCTTGCGCTTTTTACGAGCGCAGTGTTTCTTCTATAAGTATAATCTTTTTCATTCTTTGATTTTGCCATTTTCATCATCTTTTGTAATTGACTAGTTTTTTGGTCTTTTTGATCATATATTTTCATAAGTTAATGTCTTTGAGCAACATGGGTTGTAAAAACACTCTCAATCACTTCCTTTAAGTCACTCTTTTTCATGAAAAGTAAATTAAGTAGCCGGCATGTAAAAATTTTTAGAATTTCTTTTATTGAGAAAATTATTACAAAAAAATAAAAACAAAATTACATTTTTTAAAAACTTGAAAAATTATAAGTGCAAGTCTTAATAATATTTTTTATTTCTAATTTAATGAATGAAAAAAAATCAAAAAATTCAATGCGTCAGCTAACTTTAATATTATCTCTTCTTTTGCATTTTGTTTCTTCATGCCTTATAAAAACATAATACTGAATTTAATAGACTTCTAAAAATTTTTTAGATTTTTATAATAAAAACAATTTAACAAAAAAATTCCACATGTAGAAATTTTAAAAAATTATAAGTACAAATTTTTAAAAACATTTTTTTTATTGTAATTGATATGAGATTACATTTAGCTGTCACGACAATTTTTTGATTTTATTTAACAAAAAAATATGAAAATTTGGCATATATGTAATAATTTTTAGAATTTTATAATATATAAATTATGGCAAAAAAAATTGACATGTAGAAATTTTAAAAAATTAAAAATGCAATTTTTAAAAAATAATTTTTTGGAGAAAATTTTTGTATTAAATAAAATTAAAAAATCGTCAAGTGACTGCTAACTTTAAAGTCATCAAAAAAATTTGTTAAAAAAAATCGTTTTAAAAAAATTGCATTTTTAATTTATTAATTAGATTAATTTGCTAGTTAATTAGATCAATTTGCTAGTTAATTAGATTAATTTTTATGTAATAGATTTGTTGTAAAAACTTCAAGAATTATTAGATGTCTGCTAATTTCGGTTCTATCGCAAACAAGCATATTGCCAAAAGTTTTTTCCTTGAATTCTTTCTAATATTTTTTCTAACAAAACAATAGTTTGCTAATCATAATCCAAATTTTGAAGGCTGTCTATTATATTATACAGTTCTAAATCATTAATCATGCCTTACCATAATTAATCACAATTAACCACATGAAGACAACAACGAGAAAGTTCAAGAACATTCATCGCTCCCGTCTGTTGCATCATGTGAGAAAATTCTACAATTCTCATCACCAATCTCTTCTCTGATTGGCTTACTATTTTTTAAATTTTGCGCGCGAAATTTAAACCTAAAAAAATCCTGAATTTTCCGAACTAGTTTTTCAATAATAATAATAATAATAATAATAGTAATGAATAACAAGAAAAAGTACGTTTATTTACCATGAAAGCTTTAAAAAAAATTTCGACTTCTTTCAAATAAAACTTTGATTTTTTTTCATTTAATTTTTCGAGTTTAATTAAATAAAAAGTCACTAAAGTAATTGTTAATTTTTACTGGTGATATTATTCTACACGGTTCAACTTCACTTTAGTTTTTTGTTTTAATTTAAATAGTTTACATGTAACAGTGAAAGTAGTTTACGTACTAGGAACTTTTAAATAAATAAATTATCAGAGACATTTTATTAACTACTTTAAGAGAAATTTTTAATAATATATACCGTAGGCACATAACCGAAATATTCAAGCTCAAAATTGAACCATAAAATTTTTTTAAAAAGTTAAAATTCATTTTTTTTAAACCAAAAAAATTAATTTAAAATTTACTAAACTTTCAAATTTATAATTTTGTTAATTTCAAAAATTCAATAAAATACACTAATTCAATGTTAAAAAATTAGGAAAACGGTTGAAACTAAATAAAGGCCATCCCTGCAACTTCCCGTTAATTTCATACTTAATTAAGCGCTGAAAATTGGACTTATTACGTTATTGAGCTCTTCGAGCTCAAAAATATAGTGTTCGGGTCTTTTTGAGCTCTCCGAGCTCAAAAATCCGATAGCAGATTAATAAAACACTATATTTTTTGAATTTTCAAACCACAATAACTTTTGAATGAATGAACCGATTTTCACGCGGTTGGCGGCATTCGACTCAGTTTTTGAAGCCTTATAAAAGATTTTTAAGTTTAAATTGATCAAACGAAGAATTTCGAAGTACTTAATTCCGAAAAAAAATATTTTTTGGTTTTACTTTCTATAACGATAGCTCACGAACGAATCAACCGATTTCAACCGAGCTGGCGGCGATCGATGTGGTTTTTTGGTGTTAAAAGCTGATTAGTTTTTGGAATCGATCGGTAAAGCCGTTTAAAAGTTATTCCAAAAAAAACCATATTTAAAAAAAAATTTTCTTATAGTTTTCTTGAGATTTCTCAAAACCTACGGAAAAAAATTCCTTTCTTTCCAAAGGAAGAATTCCATTGCTCATTATAGAATAATCGCTTATCTTTGCACGGAAAAAAGAAAACTCGAAAAATTACAGTATAAAATGTAAAATCGGTCCCGTCGTAGTCAAAAGCTAGAAAAATTACAGTTTGAAATAACAATTTTCTAAATTCAATTTTTTAATTTAATATTTAGAGCTTTCAATGTAAATATTACATTCTACAATGTAATTCTTATACAACCTGTAATAATTACAATCTGAAACTGTAATTTTTCCAGTTTTCATCACGAAGCGCTGCGTTGCATTATATACTGTAATTTTTCGAGTTTTCTTTTTTCCGTGTGGGTTAGTATGACAAAACTATAATGCATCACAGCCATTGGGCTACCCTTACTTTGTTATTTATAAACGAAACTTTCCGAAAACTATATAATATATCCGAAAAGACAAAAACCGTGCTGTCATCTACCGAAATTTTTTTTTTCGACTGGTAACGATGCGAAGAAACAAATTCCGATTGGTTACAACCCAAAAAATATATTCAAAATTCTAATAAATTCTTTTTATCAGAAAAACATTAACCCGAAAAGACAAATTCCTCATCGTCATTGATAGAAAAATTTTTTTTCTGCCGCGTAATGACTAGAAAACTTAACTCCCGATTGGGCACTATCCGAAAAAGTATTGACAGTCTTAATAAATTTTTTTTTATCAGAAAAATAATCAAGCAAAAAGAAAAAATCCATATCGTCATCAGTAGAAAAATTTTTTTTTGGACTTAGAAAAAAAAAATAAATTTTTATTATACGCCTTTACGGTTCCCGGTCGCTATAAGGGTGTATAATTTTTATACGCCCTTATGGCATCTATAACGCGACATTTTTAATTTTTTTTATTTAATATATTTAATGGCAGATTTACGGTATAAATTATAAAAAGGTAAAATGTGTGAATTTAAAATAAAATCTTCAAAGTTTCTCTAAAACTTTTCAATTAATTATGTACTTTTCAATTTTTTCACAAAATTTTTTTTAATTGAGAAATTGATATTTTATGATTTTTTATTTAAAAAATTAATTTTTTATCAATTAAATGAAAATAAATAAATTTTTTCTCCTGCCTAAGCCGAAAGTTCAAATACCTTCTGCTTGCAGCCGGAATAAAGCAGCAGTTTCTATCCTCGGAATAAATGAACGCGCACGCGCAATAGTGCCTACATCGGCTCTCACGCATTGTACGTTCTTCTCTTTAACACATACTTTTTCCGTCAGCACTTCATGTTGCGTCATTAGTGCAATATACTATAATTATAATAAAAATAATGTAATTTAGTGATAATGTGATTTATGATAATATTTAGTGATAATTTAGTGATAATGTTATAGTTTGAAAATTTCAAAAATTATCATATTGTACCAAAAAAAGGTTGATTTACATAAAATATGTTAAATCACCAAGTCACTAGAATTATTCTTATATTAAAATTATCATCTAATATTATTATTAAGATTATCCATAATTATTATGAAATGAATCCTTATAATTACTATTAATATTTATCAATATGAATATTTGAAGTTATAACACAAAATTAATTTTTTTAATATCTTTACTTAAATAATAATTTTAAATTATTAGTTATGATAATTTTAAATTAAGTCACTAAAATTATTCTTATATTAAAATTATCATCTAATATTATCATTAAGATTATCCATAATTATTATTAAATGAATGCTTATAATTACTATTAATATTTATCAAAATGATTATTTAAAGTTATAATAAAAATTATTCTGTTATTTTCATAACGCTAATTATTTTTTTTAATATCTTTACTTAAATAATAATTTTAAATTGTATTTTTTCTTGACTGTGGGGGCTCCGCCCCCCCAACCCTCCGCCGGGGCTTCGCCCCTGGACCCCTTCCATGATTACCTACGATGCTATTGCATTAAAAGATTCGCAAACTTTCGGCTTGGCAGGAGAAAAAATAGTATGTGTGACACGGGACGAAAGTACTACATCCTCACCCGCGTGTTTGCCACCCTCGCCTTCGGCTCGGGTGGCAATCACACACGCGGGACAGAATGTAGTACTTTCGTCCCTTGTGGCACAATATACTATTGTGTATGATTTATAAATTTACCATGAAATGTAACTTTCAGTTATTTATTAAATTAAATAAAATTTATTAAATAAAAATTAAAATAATCAGTGAAATATTTATAAATCTGACAACATTTTAATTAGTTACAAATAAAAGACATCATCATGGAGCAATCACATGTTCCGCACTGTCGAAACTAATATTAAAAGTCTTCGATAGATGGCGCATGGCCGCAGAATTGTTCCTTTCTAGATACTTGACTTTGAAGTGTTAAGTTCCGAAAAGAGTAGAATTTTTGTGCTCCAATACAGAGTGTATCTGATTTTGAATAGAGTCGTACAACCAACTGAAATGAATGTTGTATCAACTTTATGATAATTATAAAAATTTATTTATCAATTTTAGTTAGGCTTCAGGTTTGTCTACATCTTGATATGGTCATATCAACCCTGATCAAGTCTGATATTGCCAATTTTTCTATTAGGTCTGATCAGAATATTTTTTCACGGGATATAGTTAGATATGATTAGATCTGGACAGGTTTTGGATCTGATCATATATGATTATACATGATCATATATAAACATGTCTGTTCATATATGAACAGATCAAGTTATGTATGATTAGACCTGGCCAATTTTTGGATCTGATCATATATAAGTGATTAACTTATACATGATCATATATAAACATATCTGTTCATACATAATCAGATCAAGTTATGTATGATTAGACCTGGCCAATTTTTGGATCTGATCATATATAGACGATTATGCATGATTATATATGATTAGACAAAATCTTTTTTCATCAGAAATGTAAATTTCAAGTGATAATAAACAGAATTTTTTCAGTGATTTTTTTTTTTTCTATCGAAAAATATGAATTGATAAAACCGTAACCAAGTTGCAATCAGCTGAGATTCGATATTAGTGGAATAATTTATATCTTCCTTCTGTATGGAATATACATATACATTTCTACTGACCATGGGCTACCTAAAATCATTTCTAAATTATTGTAGATAAGGTAGTATACGGTGTAAAATGGTTAACTCAAGAAGACGAATTTTTTTCATATGGTGGGAGGAGTATCTTGGCTATGCTCGGAGAGTGAATCGCTCCTTTGACGAGTAAGTGCTAAAAGAGTCTTCTGACAACGCTCTTCAGTCAGAAAAATTTTGTCGAAGCACTTTAAAAACAGAAAATAGTATACCGATTTTGGTGACAAAATTCCCCTAGTTGCTTATCTTCACTGAAAAAAATAATCGGTAGAGGCTACCGATTGGTAATCGGTAAAGGTTACCGATTTTTTCGGTAGAGGCTATTATTTGCGAATCGGTTGAGACAACTGATTTTATTTTTGTGGAAAGAAAAAGGAACACAGTTATAAATTTAAATTAGTAATTGTTGGCATTAAAAAAATTTAATTAAAAAATTTCACATGTGAAAAAATAAAAATTACTGATTTTATAATGTTAGCTCATAATGATAAAAAATTAAGATTATTGGCGCAAGAAAACAGTTTACTGGTTGCCTTTAGCAAAGGTTACAATAGTTACAGCAGCACGTGGCATAATCACAATTATTTCCATGAGTACTGTTATAGTCCAATTACGAGGAGAATAAAATATGCTATGGACAGATTAGAATATCTCGAAAATTTGAAGAAAATTTCTTCTCTTCAAGAAGCTATACCGCTGCCGTATGAACTGGTGTTAGAAATTGTTGAGTACCTCAACAACCTACACTTGTACTCGTTCATAAGAGCTTTTTATAGTTACTACCCTGTTGAAAACATCCAATACAGTCCCATACTCACTAGTAGAGTCTATAAAGACTTATATTCCGGTATAAAGATATACATTGAAAAAATTTTAATAATTTCGCTCTATGCAGATTATGTCGTATCTATAGATATATGCTAAGAAATTGAAATCAATTAAAATTATTGAAAAAAATTCAAATCTCGTGATGGTGAATTTTTTTCAATAAATATTTTTAAGTAGGGTACCGAGTCGGACAGAAACAATTGTATGGGTTGCGTCTCCACAGGTACAGTTTTGCGTAAAAATTATGGATTACTTAGCTACAAGCTCATATACTTTTGCGGCGCATATAATCTCTAATTTTTTGACAATATTGTACCATGACAACTAGGTCTGTAAGTAATTAATTTTGATGTTGAAATTATTTCTAGACTATTTGCCGTCGTGGAGGATCTTGGTTTGCTTCTTTTGATCGCGCAAGAAATCATGGAACGAAGTTATTTAATATTTCTGGTCATATGTTAGCAATCCTTGTACTGTATTAGAAGAAGAAATGTCTGTTCCTCTGAACGATTTGATTGCAAGGCATTCTGGTGGTGTCATTGAAGGATAGGATAATTTGCTAGGAGTCATTCCTAGTGGATCATCAACACCTATTACATTCTTAAGAAGTGATATTAATATTAAAATTATTTTTTATGAAAGAAAAATTGAAGATATATTTATTATTAAAATTTATTTCAGTGTGTGTGATACCGTTCTCATGGACTTTGACGACCTGGTCAGGGTACAAAGCTCCTTTGGTACTGCAGCTGTTATAGTAATGTACAAACAAACTGATGTGATTAAGGCGATTGCTCGGCTTATCAGCTTCTATAAACATGAGTCTTGTGTTCAATGTACCCCTTGTCGTGAAGGAATTTCCTGAATGAACAAAATAATGGATCGGTAAGTTTATTTTGGTGGAAATATTTGTTTGCGTTTGTACAACTAGTTTAATTTTATAAATTTATCCAAGGAAACGCAGAGGTGCATGAAATTGACATGTTATGGGAACTCACAAAGCAAATTGAATTTCACACAATTTGTGCTCTTGCTGATGGCGCTGCTTGGCCAGTTCAAGGACTCATTCGACACTTCAGATCTGTAATTGAAGAGAGCATACTTAAAGGGATAGTGATAATGCTCGAGTATTTGTTGTCGCCTCGGGAGCTCCTCATGTCCACTCTAATTAACACAATCAACTTACGGTAACGATTAATTATTATTTAAACGGACGAAATTTTTAATTTGTGGCTGACAACTGGAAAAAATAATCTATTATAGGCTATAGTATTGTATTAATTTGTGTTTGTTTTTTTTTTTTTTTTTCATTCAATTTATTATATTATAAATTATAAATAACTTGTGACTTTTTAAATTACGAAATGATAATAATATCATGGCCACAGTAACTGAAGACCGAGTAATGGATATAAGAGCGGAAATTGAAAGACTTTCACGTGAGCTTGACAACTTTTGAGCAAAAGTGTTATGAGCTGGAAGCACTCTACGAGAATACCGAACATGAGCTTGATATCACACAAGAGGTAAGTTGATTTAATAAATTTCATTAGTGGGAATGATGTTATTTTGATTAAATATATTTTTTATTTAGGCTCTAACTAAATTTCAAAACACAACGGAATTGACAACCAAAAATGGTATCGAGCAGGAAGAAAGCCTTTTATGTGAGTCAGCGCCACGTGAAACATTACTACAATCGCTGACAATTGAATTAAAGAATGAAACAAAACAATAAAAAATTTTTTTTTGGCTTGCGGTGATCGACGTGCTTTTTTGATCTTAAGAGCTGATTAGATTTTGGAATTGATTGGTGAAGCCATTTAAAAGTAATTCCAAAAAAACCACATTTCAAAAAATTTTCTTTGGTAGTTTTTTTGAAATTTCTCAAAATCTACTGGTTCGAATCGGTCCAAATGGTATTCAAAATCTAAGTTTGGTCAAGCCCTTTCGAGTGGTGTCAACCGCGGTGAAATCGGTCAAGCTGTTCAAAAGTTATAAGAGGGTCACATACATTCATACACACACATACGGACATCATCGCGAAAACATTCAGGGAAGCTTCCTAGGACCTCAAAACGTCAAGATCTGATAAGAACTCGGTTTTCGAAAAACGGGGTAAAACCAATAACTTCCCGATTTTTGAAAATTTTCAATTTTCTCAGCGGGAAGTTAAAAATTTTAAAAACCGCGTGAAAATCGGTTCATTCATTCAAAAGTTATTGCGGTTTGAAAATTCAAAAAATTATGTTTTACTAAACTGCTATTAGAGTTTTGAGCTCGAAGAGCTCAAAATGAAACAAAATTCATATTTTTAAGCTCGAAGAGCTCAAAAACGTAATGTGTTATTTTGAGCGCTTGCACAAAATGAGCGGGAAGTTGCAGAGATGGCCTTCAGGGTCAATCATCATCCTTATTTTTTTTGGTAAAACTTTGCTTCATAAAAACTAAAATTTTTGTTTTGTAAAAACAAAGCTTCTAACCAAAATCTATCGAAATCTAAAAGAATCAATTCTAACTAACTGATGTCGATTTGACATGGGATGGCCCACCTACCTTTAGTCAAATGTTAAATTAAAATAAATTTGTATTATACATATTTTCTGACCGTATTGCAACACTCCAGAGTTGACAAAAATAGAAAAGACTTCATTAGAGCTGAACTTAGAAATCATAAGTCCCGAGAGTAACAAAATTACTCTAAAAAATGAAATGATTGAATACTTATGGGATTTATATGACAATGGAACGTTGGATATTAAGGTAGTTGTAGCGTGATAGGCATTTCAACAGAAAATTATGAAATTTTTTTTATTGAAAGATAAATATATTAATAATTCACTACCAAAATTTCAGATCAATTGACCGGGTTGCAGTCAACTAGTCAGACTAACAACATTCCGAATTAATAAATTACTAGAACTTAGAAAGTAAATATTAAATGTAATTTAAAATAATTAATTTTACAAATTTTAAAATTCCGAAAAATATAATCTTAAATAAAGAAAAATCTAAAGCTATATTAATAGAATCTTTCAAAGTTACAAAGTCTCAATAAATTAAAAAACATAACAACGAAAATTTATACGCCAAAATGAATGAACAGACGAACACTCATTTAGCCAAAAAATGTAAATAATTTTATATTTAGATTAGAAATTTTTTTTAATTAATTTTAAATTAATTAATTTTTGAAAATTAATTTTATTTTAATTTACAAGCATGTATGGAAAGCACTCAAATTTCATGATTGTAAAGGTGGACCATCTAAAAAAAATTTCCAATTTTTTGGATGAGTAATTTTCGGCCGAATCATTATTCGGATAGGTGAGTATTCGGATGAATATACGTCTGAACAACCCTTTTTCGAAATCAAATTAATTTTAACTCTTGAGGAATATAAGATTTATATTTACTTTTATTCGATAACCCGGTGTTTTATAATTTACAAAATTGTTTTTCGGCTGTTATTCTATTTAAGCTAATGTATTTTATAAACTTTGAATGTAGCGGAATTTTAAATTTTCTAGAGTCTTAATAATTTGGAATGTTGTCGATCTGACTAGTTGACCGCAACCCAATTGACCGCACCGTTTTTGAGTAATTAATTTTTGAAATTGCATCTTTTACACGTAGCGGTATAGAGAGATGATAAAGTTAGTATGAAATCTTTGGCCCACTTGAGTGGTATGGAAGATTTCATACTAACTTTACCATCTCTCTATACCTCTACGTGTAAAAGATACAATTTCGAAAATTAATTACTCAAAAACGGTGCGGTCAATTGATCTGAAATTTTGGTAGTGAATTATTAATATATTTATCTTTCAATAAAAAAAATTTCATAATTTTCTGTTGAAATGCCTATCACGCTACAACTACCTTAATAACTTTTTACAGTGTGTACAGTGTGCTAATCCAGTAAAGATGACGTAAACAATTTTCTGATGCCTACTATTTGAATTTATTCTCATGTAGTACTTACATAAAGTCTATTTTAGAAAAAAAAAATTAATAAATAAATAAATTCTTTAACTCGCTTAAATACAATTTTTTTTTACTTAATTCTTAAATTATAGATCTTTATTCAGAAAATATTTTTTGATATTATGGACAACTTACAATTATCGTCAATAACTGGATTTTTCTAAATAACTTATAATCGTTACGAACGTGATGTGGTCATAATATTCAAAAAAATAACGAGTGCGTATTATACATTTTTTACATTACAGAAAAATATATTTTATTTTACAAAGAATTTCTACAGTACCTACTGGTTATTTTGCTGAGCAGGAAAAACAAGTTTCTTTATTATCTACTGTTTTCGAAGGTGGCAATTTTTCAAAAAGTGTCCAATCGAGAGTTAAGTTTTCTAGTCATTACGCGGCGGAAAAAAAATTTTTCTATCAATGACGATGAGGATTTTGTCTTTTCGGTTTAATAGTTTTCTGAATTTAATTTTCATGTGCTTTTTACGAGCAAGGTGTTTCTTCCATAAGTGTAGTAATCTTTTTCAGTCTGATTTTATCATTTTAATCATCTTTTGTAATTGATGACTAGCTTTTTGATCTTTCTGATGATATATTTTCGTAACTCAATATCGTTGAGCAACACGGGTTGTAAAAACATTCTCAATCACTTCCTTTAAGTTGTCACTCTTCTTTATGAAAATTAATTTAACTGACATGTAAAAATTTTTATAATTTTTTTTTATTGAGAAAATTATTATAAAAAAATTTTTTTTAAATTTCATTTTTTAAAAACTTGAAAAACTATAAGCGCAATTTTAAATAAATATTTTTTAGTTCTAATTTAATAAAAATGAAAAAAAAATCAAAAAATTAAAATCGTCTGCTAACTTTAGTATTATCTCTTCTTTTGCATTCTGTTTCTTCATGCCTTATAAAACATAATACTAAATTTAACATGACATAAAGTTAGCAGTCACTTAACAATTTTTTAATTTTATTTATGAAAAAAATTTGTTCTAAAAAATTATTTTTAAAAAATTTCATTTTTTATTTTTTAAAATGTATACATTTCAATTTTTTTTGGCCATAATTTATTTGCTATAAAATTTTTTAAATTATTACATATATGCTAAATTAATTTTCATGAATTTAACAGATATCTAACAATTTTTAGATTTTTATAACAATTAAATTATAATAAAAACAATTTATTAGCAAAAAAATTCCCCATATAATAGAAATTTTAAAAAATTATAAGTGCGAAGTTTCAAAAAAATTTTTTTTTTATAATAATTAATTTGTTGTAAAAATTTCAAGAATTGTTAGATATCTGCTAATTTCAGTTTTATCTCTAACAAATATATTGCCAAAAGTTTTTTACCAGAATTCTTTCTAATATCTTTTTTAACAAAACAATAGTTTGCTAATCATAATCCAAACTTTGAAGGCTGTCTATTACATCATACCGTTCCTAAATCATTAATCATTCTTTACCATAATCAATCACAATCAACCACATGAAAACAACAACAAGAAAGTTCAAGAACATTAATCGCAGCCGTTTGTTGCGTCATGTGAGAAAATTCCAAAATTCCCATCACCAATCTCGTCTCTGATTGGTTTACCATTTTTTGAATTTTGCGCGCGAAATTTAAACCTTAAAACAATCCTGAATTTTCCGAACTAGTTTCTCAATAATAATAAATAATAAATAATAAATAAAAAGTACTTTTATTTACCATGAAAGCTTTAAAAAAAATTTCAACTTCTTTCAAATAAAATTTAGATTTTTTTTCATATTAAAAACTCAAAAATCCGAGGCGCCCTCTAAAATAATAAGAATAAAAAAGTTAAAGTTATCTGAGCGCCTCTAGTGGCAAGTTCAGTCAACACGTCACGTAAATGGCAAAGTACATCGCTGAGGGAGAAATAAAGACTTTTAAGAGTGCAAGACAAAGCTGATCCCTGAACCCCCGTAATTAGTAATTTTACGAAGCCCTTTGTTCGAATTTAAAAGTAAATACATTATCGCATTACAGTTATTACAAAGGTGTCATAAATTACAAGCAAGGTAACGATCAACTTCTAGCAATGGCGACTTGACCCCACAAAGAATGGAACACTTTTCAACATCGACATTGTATATCTCGAGGTACGTTTCTGCTTTTAATTCTAAATTTTTATCCACTTGCGTACTTATTTCCTGATAATTATTAATATTTATGATAATTAGTCATTCAGATGACCTTTTTTTCCAGAACCAGTTGATAATTCGACATGCTTCTCTACATATATACATGTATATACCAAGTCTCTATATATACATACAATACATACACACATATATATCCATCAGCAATTACAATCGTCATGCAAAACATATCCCCTCTTTTTAAAATTCATTGTCATACTTTTTATCCAGACTTACTACTCAGTAATAAAATTATTTATAAATTTTTCCATAGACATTTCGAGATATATATTTATATATTTGTGTACACACATATAAATTTACATGACCATCTGGAACATTTATTCTTGAAAAAAAAAAAAAATTACTTGGATATATATTTATCAGTTATTGCAACATATACACATGCATCCTTGGCATAAAAGTCTACCCAAAATATTTTTTCGAGGTCTTTGTTATTGAAAAAATAAATATTTCTTTTTTTTTTTTCAGATTCTTTTTTCGAGTTTAATTAAAAAGCCACAAAGGTAATTGTTAATTTTTACTGGTGATATTATTATACACAGTTCGACTTCGCTTTAATTTTTTGTTTTAATTTAAATAGTTTACATGTAACAGTGAAAGTAGTTTACGTACTAGGAATTTTTAAATAAATAAATTATCAGAGACATTTTATAAACTACTTTAAGAGAAATTTTTAATACTATATACCGTAGTCACATATAACCGAAATATTCAAGCTCAAAATTGAACTAAATTAAAATTCATTTTTTTCAAACCAAAAAAATTGATTTAAAATTTACTAAACATTTAAATTTATAATTTTGTTAGTTTTTAAAATTTAACGAAATACACTAATTCAATGTTAAAAAAATATTACGTAAAAGACATATATTTCTCGCAAAGTCATGGTTACTGGAAAACGTTGACATATAGAGTTTGATAAAAAAATCCGTGGAAATTTTTTAAGTATACAAAAATATAGCAAAGTCAAATAAAAAAATTCAAATATAAATTCTCATTTAAGACAAAACGTTGTAAATAATTTTTAAAATAGATTGAATTTTGATTAAAAAAATTTTTTTTTAATAGTGACATAAATACTTATGACAATTGAAGGTTATTAGATATATTAAAAAGTAAGAAGCGCTGGCTGATGATGTCCTTAGACGTTAAAAAAATGTGTAACCAAAAAGAGTTTTACTATGAGGTTGGACTGTGGTAGTATAAATTAAAAATAATAATAAAATAAATACAATACTAATAAAAATGAATAATGTGAATTTAGATGGCAGATGTTGATCCAGAGACGCTGCTAGAATGGCTGAGCATGAGCCAGGGCGATGAACGGGACATGCAGCTGATCGCATTGGAGCAGCTGTGCATGTTGCTGCTGATGAGCGACAATGTCGACCGGTGCTTCGAGATCTGTCCTCCAAGAACATTTTTACCCGCATTGTGCAGAATATTCCTAGACGAGCATGCACCCGACAGCGTGCTGGAAGTAACTGCGCGTGCTATAACTTACTATCTCGATGTATCTGCGGAGTGTACGAGGCGAGTGGTGGGGATGGAGGGTGCTGTCAGAGCGATCTGCGGACGGCTATCAGGAGCCGCGCTTGGCTGCCGAGCGAGCAGAGATTTAGCAGAGCAGTGCATCAAAGTTCTGGAGTTGGTTTGTGCTCGAGAAGCCGGAGCTGTTTTCGAAGCCGGAGGTCTTCCCTGCGCGCTAGGATTCATCAGAGAAAACGGAGCACGAGTTCATCGAGACACTTTGCACTCGGCAATGGCAGTAGTCTCCAGACTGTGCGGGAAAGTCGAGCCCCAGGACAAGACACTTCCCGATTGCGTGGAAGCTTTATCGACTTTGCTGAGACACGAAGACGCCCATGTGGCTGATGGCGCACTGCGTTGCTTTGCGTCACTGGCAGACCGCTTTTCCCGACGGGGAACAGATCCAGCGCCACTCGCGAGCAATGGACTCGTCTCAGAGCTGCTTTACAGGCTGTCCAATGCAGCTGGACCAGGAACGTCTATTGCAGCCGCTGCTAACAATCCTAAGACACCTCCACCTTCTACGACGTCTTCAACGATACCGGCTCCAGAACCCAAGTCTTGTGCCTCTGTTTCAACGATTATTAGTCTTTTGTCTACGCTTTGCAGGGGATCTCCCTCAATTACACACGACCTGCTGCGTTCAGATCTCCCAGATGCTATTGAAAAGGCTTTGAAAGGCGATGAAAGGTGCGCGTTGGACTCAATGCGTCTTGTAGATTTACTTCTTGTTTTGCTGTTTGAAGGAAGATCTGCTCTAGGTAAGGATTATTATTATTATTATTATTTAAATTCATTTGACCTTAAAGCCAAAGCTCCCTCAAGGTTATCAATAAATAATACATTTTTTATACAGGTATACAACATTAAAATATAATTATAATGATTATTTTAGATTAATTATAAAGTAAGGTTTTTAAGTTTTATAAAAATAAGTAATAGATTCTGTACAGCAGTTAATCGGTGAATCAATGAACACTTTGAACAGAAATGATTATTATTATTATTATTATTATTATTATTATTATTATTATTATTATAGTTGAATAAATGAATAGTATAATAATAATATTAATTGTCATTTTCGAGAAAAAATGCTAAGGAGTCATTTTGAAATTCAGGAAAACTTTAAGTGCTGAAAAATACTTTTGAATTTATTTTTTTTTTTTTAATTCATTAAGGAAACGCTAGTATGAAATTTGAAAAAGTCGATTTTTTTTGTATTTATAGTTCATATTTCTAAAAATAATATATCGAAATTTTGAATATGCACTGTTAAAAATTTTACTAAATTTAATATACTAGTATATTTTGAAATTGAATATCGAGTCTATGAAAAAAATTAATAATTTATGGATGTTAATATTACAATATTACGGTATTACCTTGTAAGTTTAAAACTTATTTATTAATTTTGCTAATCTTCGTATGCATATCCTTCCAAAATTAGCTTATTTAATATTTAACAACTTTATGGTTAAATTACAAAATTCAAACACGATAAAATTAAATATCGGATTTTAATAAAAGAAATCAAACTTCAGTAGACTAAACTTTCAGAATTGTCGATAGAGTTAGAAAATATTGATAATCTTAATAAACATTTAAGCAATTTTAGTAGATAAAATAAAATTTTTTTATTTTTACATCGCCGGATTTGTAAAATTACATGAAATTTTTTATTATTACCAATAGTGATTTATAAGAATTGAAAATTTTTTGAATAAATTTATTATCACACATATTATTAAAAAAGTACAATATTTTTGTAAAAAATAGCTTTTTTTCTTAACAATATATGTCTTTTGATTGTATAAAAATTGTAATGTTCAGAGACCAAAAATCATCACATTTTATAGCGAAATTTAGAAATTTTTCTTTTTAAACTCCGCCAATTTTCAATTAACTTCCAGTTTTTTTTTTTTATTTTGTGTACTGTGAAGGCCGCAATCACTGCAGCAGGGCCAACTTTTTTTTGTCATTGGGGGAGGTACTCAACTACTGAATTGATATTGAAAATTTTTATAAATCTGACCTAAAAATTTCAAAAAAATCCATACAATATTTTGTCTTTTAAAAATGACCTTTTTTTTTTAACCATCCTAGTGGTGCCCCTTAAATTTTTTTTAAGTTTAATTTTAGTTCTGTCATAAAAAAAAAACAATGCTTAATAAAAAAAAATCAATTATAAAACTAATAGTTGAACAAATTAATTGAATTTTTTTTTGTAAAAAATTTCGGATATGTAATAAAAAAAAATTGTAACTTTTAGGTCGCGGTGGAGCAGCTGGTGGACCTTCAGGGCCTCTTCTGCCTCGGTTGCGTCGACTAGACAGCGCGGGGGAAAAGTCACACCGGCAGTTAATCGATTGCATACGCTCGAAAGACACGGATGCCCTGATAGAGGCGATCGATTCTGGAGGCATTGAAGTTAATTTCATGGACGACGTGGGACAGACTTTACTTAACTGGGCATCGGCGTTTGGAACTCAGGAAATGGTTGAGTTTCTCTGTGACCGTGGTGCTGATGTCAACAAAGGACAGCGCTCATCTAGCCTACACTACGCCGCGTGTTTCGGCAGACCTGCTATTGCCAAAGTATTATTAAGACATGGTGCCAACCCGGATCTGCGCGATGAAGATGGCAAGACTCCGCTCGACAAAGCCCGTGAACGTGTTGATGAAGGCCACAGGGAAGTCGCAGCTATTTTGCAGAGTCCTGGGGAGTGGATGTTGCCCCCCAGCAATCAGGAACACAGAAAGCAAGACAGTGATGTTGATAGTGAATACACGGAACCAAAGGGTGATCCTGAGATGGCACCCGTTTATTTAAGGAGACTGTTACCTGTTTTTTGTGCCACTTTTCAGTCGACTATGTTACCTAGTGTAAGAAAAGCTAGTTTAAATTTGATACGTAAGATGGTACATTATATTCAGCCTGATCTATTGGTCGAGACTTGCGGAGCTGATAAAACTGCAGGATGCGGAGCTATGCTGGTTGAAGTCATAGCCAATGTTTTGGATAACGAGGTAATTTTTTAGCATTTTAGATTCTGCACACCTTTACATTTATCGGTGTGCTATTGTTTGGCTATTGGTATAAATACTTACGGAAAAAATACTTGAAAAATTACAGAAAAATTTTTATATTGAGATGTGAGATTTAATGGAATATTAATTAAATGGTTAGGATAAAGGTTCCAAATTTTGACCAGTTAAGATAACATGAACATAAATACACTATAGAAATATTTTTGCAAATAAAATTATATTCATTAATAGTTAATAAATATTTATTAAGGCAACATTAAAAAAAATGAAAAAGGGATTTCAAAAACTACAACAAATCTACAAGAATCTGTTCTGGTTTTTTGAAAAAAATTTTCTCTCCTTTATAACTTTGCGGGTATTTTTTTAACGCGTCTTTTTTCCTGATAGTTTTATTATCGGATTACAAATATTTATTAATAGTTAATAAATTTCTTTGGAGTGAAAATTTCTTGTTTAAAGTGTGATGTAAAGATACGATATGATTATTATTATCGCAGAAAAAAAAATTTTTTTTTACTTATTACAACTAGAGTAAAGGCTCCAAATATTGACCAGTTTAAATAAAATGAAGATAAATACATTATTTGTAAATTTATTGGAAGAGTTTATGAGCTGAAACGTTACACTTTTTTTATAGTTTTAACTTATAAACTTCAATACTTTTGCGTATAAAATACATAATAATAAACATTAAGTTGTAGTAATTAACGTTACTGCCGATTGCTCCGAATATTGACCATTACTTACTAAATATTGACCGCCTATATTCCAAATACTAAACAGTAGTATTATACTTACTAGACTTATAAATAACTTTTATTTTTAATCTATAATAGTTTCGACATCATGTCATTCACTGACATGTTAATGATTCCAGTATTGTTATTAGTTCTGTATTTTGATACAATATTATCTTCAGTACTCAAATTTAAATCAATGGCCTAAGCCATACTAATATTAGGTACATTGGACAATTTACAACATCAATTGTTGACCAGAGTATTATTTCAATTATTAACATGCTCTTTCTAACAAAAATAATTGATAATTAATCTTCGATAATCAATTGTTTTGACAAATATTTATTTATTGATTATGAAGGATTTAATTTTATATAAATTGATGATTAATGTACTTACCAAACACGGCGAGGTAAAGTTCTAATGACTAATTTTCACAACTTTCTGACATTTGTCCACAAACTTTTTTTTTTTATTACAACTGCATATATGTTATTTATACGTAAATTTTTATTTTAAGTATAATTAAAAATTGATAAATACGTACTGAATATAAAATTAAATTACTTGATTTTTATAAATCAAGTTGTTATGCTGTCTGGTCAATATTTGGTTCCTTTATCTTACTTAAAATAACTCTAATAGAAAATAAACTTTTTTTTTATAGACTAAGTACTTAATTTTTCCACTAAAAAAAAAAAATAAAAAATGTTTCTGTAATTTTTTTGCAACTTTTTCCGTACTTGCTTTAATAGTAATTAAAGTATAATTAATTCGTCTGGGTCAAGGGTTAATGGTGTATAAAATATATAATCAGTACTTTTTTTTTATAGAAAATAATATCCTCTGAAGAAAAAAAAAAAAAAAAAAAAATAGAAAAAAAAAATCCCTTATAAATACTCTCTTTAATTTCGACGAAAAAAAAAACAAGCCCTTGATCGTATAAGGTGTAAAAAAAAGATACGGAATTCTAGCCGGCGAGTAACTGCGTAAAGGGAATAAGAATAGAAGTGAGGCATGCAGGCAGACGCTTAAATAAAAAGATTCTGATAGACAAGCTAAATTGTTTGCAGGATTTTGAGATAAAAGCAACGCCACCACCGCCTCCACCTCTCAAGTTGATTGTTGGTCCCAAATTGCCCTGCCTTCGCAAGTCTACTTCTACTTCTTCCAGTTCCCAGAACTACATTATTGATAAAACGGTAGTAGCATCCGTAGTTTCTTTTCAAGTTCACCTAGCAATGCTCAACAGCAACAACTACCAACAATTACCAACTACCAATTACCAATACCCACTCAACACATTATATTAGTCGTTTATTATTATGTCGCGAGTTATTAACACTACGACTCGTCACGTATTAATTCGATTAAAACTATTTTGTGGAGGTGGAAATATGTTAATTTATTAATTAAATCATTTACTTGTTCACTTAACTCAATATTCTATTTTATATTAATATTACTACTTGACAAGTGAAATAATAAATACCCAATTGTCCTTAATTACACTCACGTTTACTAGCAAAAAAAAAAAAAAAAAAAAAAAATTAAATAATAAATACGAGGCTGAGCTTCTCAAAGGACACGAATGTTCTCTGCCTGCAAGCCTTTACGTTTAAAAATAATTTAATTGTTTTTATTTAATTTAATGATACATGTTTTTGCTTGCCTAAGTATTAAGTCTGTGATTAATTTGCCATTAATTAATTAAAAATTGTTTACGGAAAAATCTGATTTTTGGTTGATTATTTTATTATAGGAAGACGAAGATGGACACTTGGTTATTCTGCAGATGATTCAAGACTTGATGATGAAAGGTAAAGACGAGTTTCTTGAACACTTTGCGCGTCTTGGAGTATTCTCTAAAGTCGCGGCTCTCGCGGGACCACAAGACACACCTGCCGAACCTGAAAATGAACTTGCTGTGGCAACCGCCTCCACGGGCGATGAACACAAATTAGAAGACGCGAGAGAATTGCTTGTGGGCCGCGCTTATCATTGGAGAGACTGGTGCATTTGCCGTGGCCGTGACTGCCTTTACGTTTGGTCGGACGCCGCGGCCTTGGAGCTGTCTAATGGCAGTAACGGATGGTTCCGGTTTATTCTGGATGGGAAATTGGCTACTATGTACTCTAGCGGTAGCCCTGAAGGAGGCACTGATGCTACTGGTGAGAACATCCTTTTTATTTAAGACGTAAAAAATGTTCAGTAAATATTTTTATTAAACTAAAATTAGTATACATTTAAAAATTCTTCGGAATTTCCTTTATGAAAAAATTTTTATAAAAAAAATAGGATATTTTTTTTACTTTTAATTTGAGGGGTCATTCTGGTTCCGGCACTCCAAAAAAAGCAAATGTTAATTATTTTTTTACACAGAAACTATTATAGATATTAATATAAAATTTATTCAGCTTAACAAATATACTCTTGAACAACACCAAAAATATTAAAATTTATTTTTTTATAAATAAACAACGGGTGAATGGAGCTCCTCCAAAATGTTGGTATAAAGCTGACGTATATGATAACTTGATAACGACTCATCTAAAACACTAAAACCAAAAATATTTACCATCAATATATAAGTATTTATTACACCAGCTACGGAGATTAATATTTATTGATAAATAACAAAATAATGAATATTTAACAAAAAACTGAAAATTGAGGCTTTTTTTCACAGTTTTTAGTCCTAAAAAAATAGTAAAAATGAAAATTTTGATTTGGTTGTAGCTAATGCAATAGCTACTAATATGTAGAACATGTCGTTTAAATTTTATTAAGATCGGGTCAGTGATTCCAGAAATATCATGTACCTAAACCAGAAAAACATACTTCTAAGACAAACGCGTTAAAAGTTTTATTAATTTAAAAAAAAAATCTTATCTAAAGTCAATCAGCGATGTCGGCACCATAAAAAATCCCTTCGGCCTTTTCAAAAATTTTATTTTTTTCCATTTGAAAATCCACATAAACATCGTAAAATAATATAGTTACAGTACTCCGATCACTTACAAATTTTAACACAATACTTTTAGATAAATGTTCTTTCGAAGAATGTAAGAAAATTTTTTTTTTTAATTTACAAAACAGAATGATCCCTTGATTATTGAATAAAATAAAAAAATAGTCAGAAGTCTGCGATTTTTCAGTATTATAAATATTTATTCATACATGAGATGATATATTATGGATAATTAAAAAAATAAAGAACATTTTTTATGGACAAAAATAAAATAAATAATAGAAGCTGCGTTCCGCAGTCTCTTGGTCTATTTTATAACTAAAAAAAATTTTTTTTAATTTCATTTATGGACCTTTAGAATAATAATAAAAAAAAAAAGATTTCAATCTACTAATTTGTAAAGCTAACTTTAACATAACAAATTTTTTTTTTTAATTTTTGAGTTTTATTAAATAATTAAAGAACTCATAGAATGTTTATATTAATCTAAAGGTTTGTACAATAAAATTGTTTAAAATTATTTTACATAGACTAAAAATAATTTCATTTGCAATTAAAAAACATTAAAAAAAATCATCAGTTAATTAAAAAATTGTAATTAACGAAGTGTGGATATTAGCTTAGAGATTAACTTTTTTTTTTTACTAACTGCCAACAGGAAAAGGGCGAAACACCGAATCACTTACAACAGAAGGTGGGTTTCAAATTCGTCAATCATTTATCATTATTAATTATTAATTAATTAACTCCCCATTATTTGTCGCCATGTTGCCATATTGAGCGTTAATTAATTAATAAATTAATAAAACTGTGTTGTTTATTGGTTGAATAATTAATAACTGGTTTGTAAATTTAAAAGTAATGGCGTCGATTGCAGAGAGTCGTGGCGAATTTTTGGAAAAATTACAACGCGCACGAGGACAAGTTAAACCTAATACCGTAAGTCAACCTGTCCTTTCAAAGCCCGGCCCTACACGTTTAGTAGTGGGTAATTGGGCGCTTTCGAGTCGCAAAGAAAGCGAAATGTGTATTCATAATAGTGACGGGCAACAACAAGCTACTATTTTACGCGAAGATTTGCCCGGATTTATTTTTGAATCCAATCGCGGTACTAAACACTCTTTTACTGCTGAAACTAGTTTAGGTATGTATTTTTCAAAATATCATTTAAGGTAAAAGCCCCTATTATTGACACCCTATTTAATTTTATTACTTTATTATTAAAACTTGCTAACAATCACAATTGTTGATATTTCATGACAATTTTACATATTTTTAAAATTAAAAAATAGTAAAATTTTATTCCAAGGTATAAACTATTTACCGCAAAAAAAATTTCATTTTTTCAAGTATGCCAAAACTGCTTATACGTTTGTAATTTTTTAACAATATTGTTAAGAAAGACCTTATTTTCAAATCCAGATTTCTCAATGTTTTTTTTTTTTTTTTTTTTTTTTTTTGTAATTGCATTGTTTAAAATTATTTTAGATTATTTATAGTCTAAATAACCATATAATCATTTACTTATACTTTATCGAGTTAAAATTAATTTTAAAATAGCGAATGTCCATGATGGGGACACAAAAATTAACTTGCGTCAACTAACGACATAGGCCATAATGTAAAGTAATCTTACCCCCTCAACATACATATCAACGTATTAATGTTTACATACTGTCATGTGATTTTATAAGAATCAAAGTATTTGAGACTCGAAAAATTGCTAAAAAAAAACCTGGTAAAAAATATAGAAAAGCTAGGTCTTAAACGAATTTTAAAATAATAAATGTTATTGATAGTTTTGCATTAGTTAGTAAAAGTGATTATTGGTAATATAAATTTAACTGTAATAAACGACCTGTCAATAACAGGGTCAATGGTATGTCAATAATCGGCTCTTAGAATTTTTTGCGTTATCTATAATACATACATTCGACCTGTTGGTTTTAAGTTGATATAATAATTATCAAATGTATTGCTATTAAAGTTAATTAATTAAATTATATAAGTAAAAACAATGATTAAAATTTCCTATAAAAAAAAAGTTGACAATATTGATTTGAAACACGATAAAAAAATTCAAATATTCATGATCACTCTTATAATGTCAATAACGGGGGCTTTTACCTTATTTCAATTTAAAAAAAAAAATCATAAATCTAAAAAAAAATAATCTATGTCTAGGTCCAGATTTCGCAGCAGGATGGGCTGGAAAGCGTTGCAAGCGTTTAAGATCAAAGATAGAAGCAATAAAGCAGAAAGTAAAGACCCAAGCCCAAGAAATCTACGAGAGTTACTTCAAAGCAGCCCAAGCCCAGCCACGTGGAGTCGTTGCCAAGTTAGCAGCTATAGTAACCCAGATAGACAAAGCATATCAGAAGCAGTTATCAGGCAACCGGGAGTGGCGTGGTGTCTTGCAGTCAGCTTTAGAAGAGCTAAAGATGCTGCTGAACGAAGAAGGCCGCGTTTCAGCCTACGAATTGCATTCCAGCGGGCTTGTCCAGTCGCTTTTGGGTCTCTTAGCTAACCCGTCTGGCCCCCAAGTAACCACCGTACGTGCAAACCGCATGCGTCTTCAGCGGATAGCCGTCTTCAAGAGCTGCTTCAAAGCCAAAGACACCAACGACGGTAACTCAGCAAAAGTATTGGTCCAAAAATTAGTCTCAGTCCTCGAGTCGATTGAGAAACTCCCAGTTTATCTTTACGACACCCCTGGCTCCGGATACGGATTACAGATTCTCACTCGCCGGCTTCGTTTCCGCCTCGAGCGTGCTCCCGGTGAATCAGCGCTGATTGATAGATCCGGGCGGAGCCTGAAAATGGAGCCGCTGAGTACTATCCAGCAACTGGAGAACCACCTGCTGAAAATGATCGCCAAGCAGTGGCACGATCACGATCGCTCAACCTTCACCTTCGTTAAAAAATTGAAAGAAGGCACCAAAATGACCTTCCAGTACTCTCATGACTTTGATGAAAACGGGATCCTTTATTGGATAGGCACCAATGCAAAAACCAGCCCGGAGTGGGTGAACCCTGGACAATATGGTCTGGTAGTCGTGACATCCAGCGATGGACGCAGCTTGCCTTACGGACACCTTGAAGACATCTTAAGTCGCGATCAAAGTGCTTTGAACTGCCATACCAACGACGACAAACGCGCCTGGTTTTCTATCGACCTCGGAGTCTGGGTTATTCCCAGTGCTTACTCGCTTCGTCACGCTCGTGGGTACGGAAAGAGCGCTCTCAGAAACTGGATGTTCCAGGCTTCTAAGGATGGTATCAACTGGACGACTTTGTACACGCATATCGACGACTGTTCGCTAAATGAACCCGGTAGCACGGCAACTTGGACCCTGGAACCTCCTGGAGAAGAAACTCAGGGCTGGAGACACTTGAGATTACAGCAGACAGGAAAGAATGCCTCGGGACAGACGCACTATTTGTCAGTCTCGGGTTTTGAGGTTTATGGAGAAGTTACTGGAGTCTGCGAGGACTTGGGACGTGCGGCAAGAGAAGCTGAAGCGGGAGTGAGACGTCAAAGACGATTGATAAAGACTCAGGTGTTGAAACATTTAGTTGCGGGAGCACGTGTCGCTCGTGGACTCGATTGGAAGTGGAAGGACCAAGACGGAGTGCCTCCAGGTGAAGGTTCTATCACTGGAGAGCTTCACAACGGATGGATCGACGTTACCTGGGACCACGGAGGCTCCAATTCGTATCGTATGGGTGCTGAGGGCAAGTACGACCTCAGGCTGGTTGGCACGAGTATGGACGGTGAGAACAAGAACAAAAATGGATCTGGAGTTCTGACTGGAAGGAAGTCCAGCAGCACTCCCAGTTTACCAGATTGCACTGATGTTAGCATGCGTGGCTCGGTTGCTTCGACGGAACAGGCAGCCAGTGCTGAGAATCTCGCGGCTAAGCAGGCTGCTGAGTCCATTGCGGAGAGTGTACTGTCGGTAGCACGCGCTGAAGCTGTGGTAGCGGTCACTGGAGAAGGAGGAGCTAGTAATACTGGGGAACTCTCTGTGGTACTTCATCCGAGACCTGATACTGCGGTTACTAGTGATCTGGTGACCATTGTTGAGAGTCTGGCTTTGAATACTGACTGCCCGCCTAACAGCAACAGCAATCGCGCGTCTAGTTCAAAGCCTCTGTTTTCTACAGTTCGCGGTAACAAGGTAATTGCTTTTTTAGATTGATATTTATCTTGCACGACTCATGATGCGAAGCATTTATAAAAACTACTTACATGAATCTCAAAATTTTTTAAAACATTGTTCATTGTGGTATCTACTTTAATAATATAAATATAATTTTTAATTTTTAAATAATGCTGATCTGCTATAAGGTTGTTTGTTAAAAATCTAATTTTTAATCGTTAATAACTTTTTTAAATAATCAACAACGAATTTTCAATTTTTTTGGAAAAATCACTATGTAATATGACTAAAAATATAAATTGCACGACTTATGATGCGAAGTATATTGCTTTACGATTGAAAAATTTTTTCGCCTCATTTCGGCAACTATTTTTATTATCATACTTGTTAGTTAACGGAGTCAAGATATTTTGCATACTATTGTCAAGATTATTTAATTGAGATTAATTGTATACTTTTCAAAAATTTATTTAGTGCAATAGAAACGAAAAAAAACATCAAAATAATTCAAAAAAATTTTTCCGTCCGTCAAGTATGAAACCCGTCAACACTGCAACTTGCCAAAAAATCCATTGATTGAGTGAAATTTTTTTTTTGGTAATTATTTACAAGTGGGGTCAATCCCATTTTGGGTCATAATTAGGTGAAAAATTAACAATTAAAAATTTTTTTTATTCTGCTTGTTTTTACGGCACATTTATGATAAAAAATATCGTGTAAGGAAAAAATAAAGATTTCGATAGCTTTTTAGCCTTTAAAAGTTGAAAAAAAATATTGGCTTTAATTTTTTTGGATAAAATTTCTATTTTATCTTTTTTTGATGTTTTTGACACATATATTTTTTTTTTAAATACATAACGTACGATTTAAGAAAAAATTGATCACTTTGATAAGAAAAAATTTCTATGGCCAATTATAGGACAAAATGGGGTGGTTGACCCTAGTTGTTAATTATTACTTTTTTTTTTTTTTTTAATTCTTTGAAGGAAATTTAGTTTTCCTATCGCGAATGGCTATGTAACTCAGTGCCATTTAATTGAAATTAATAAAATAAAAAACCCAAAGATTGTATTTCTATATATATTGTCTACATTTATCCTATTAGGGGCACCTAAGTATTATCGTTCTATTACAGTTGTTTTACATTTTTTATTTTATTATTATTTCATAATTAAATGAATATTATGAGTCGTGCACTTTTGAATTTCCCAAACTGTTTTTAATTACTGTTGAGTGTTTAATCGCTAATCATGTGTAATTGTTGTTAAAATGTTGCTTTTAGCCAACAAGCGGTTTATTGAGCCTCGAAGCGTCAGAAGTACTCGACCGGCTTCGCGAAGGCGCTGATCGGTTACGTAATAACACTAACAGTTTCTTGAGTGGTGAATTACTTGGTTTAGTACCTGTTAGGATATCTGTGTCCAGCGAAACTGACGAGAACTCGATGAGGATCAGACCAGTCCCGCGTCATAATCCTGCTACTGATGGTACGTACTTTTTTTTTTTTTATTATTTTGGTCAAGTATTTTGACCGGAGAGGAGAAATAAAACACTCTGTGTTTGGAGTAAAATGCAATTTGATTAGAGCGGAATGATTGTAGAGTTAATATAGATTTTAATCTGAAAAACATTCTAGTGCAGAATTTTTAGTCTATAATAAATTTTAATTAGCTGAAATAAGTTTCATATGTCGAATTTATTCACAACTAATTTTTTAATTTAAATTTTTAGGAACATTGAATTAAATTTTCATAAAGATTATTTTGACTTTCAATTTTGTTGATAAATCGTAATGTAAAAAATAAAAAATAATACAATATTATGTCTAATTAAATAAAATTAATTATTTTAATATTATTGAAATTGATTTCTATGTGGCAATTTTTAAAATTTATTCTTAACTAATAAATTGTTATAGAGAAAATTTATCAAAAAATATAACTCGTAACAATTAAAAAAAAAAAAATATTGATACAATTTTTTTAAATATTAAAATTTATTTATTTTATTAAAATTAGGAAAAATATTATGTTAATTCATAAAAATTTCTAAATCCGCGTTTTATAATTGTTAAATGATAAAAAATTATTTTTATTATCAATTAAAAACCATCTACTTTGTATTTACTCTGCAATTTTTTCACCGTGAATAATTAATTTTTAACTGATGACTAACTTGTTGCATTACATTATTTAATTAATTTAATTTCATTATTACAACTAATGATTAATGATATATCACTAACAAATAAAAATACAACAGCAACAAAAGAATGCAACCGTGACAAAGAAGCAACCAGTTCATCATCTCAAAATACAGCTGGAGGATGTCCAGTTGTGGTTACCAATCCGATGTCTGTCTCGGTACCAAATCTAGCATGTACTGATGCTAACAACACCCTAGAAACTACTACGGCGACTGGTTTACTAGAAACATTTGCAGCAATGGCTCGACGACGTACTCTAGGTACGCTTTGTGTTATCACTTATCATTATCATTATTTTTTGAATTAATTAATTAATAAATTAATAGATTAGGTGGTGTATAATGTGACTAATTACTTGTAGGACCAGCTGGTGGACAGCATATCGCGCCAAACTCAAACGTGACTCAGAACACACGTGGACCTACATCAGTGTCTAATTTCGTGCGTTTAGCATTGAGTTCAAACTTTACCGGTGGATTGCTCAGTACCGCGCAAAGTTATCCCAGCTTGACTAGCAGCAGTCAGGTTGCTGGTAGTGGAGTCACCACGACAACTGGCGCTGGTGGTTTGGGACAGGCTTTGACTATGTCTTTGACCAGTACCAGCAGCGACAGTGAGCAGGTGAGATTTTTTTGTTCCTTTTTTTTTTTTTGTTTTTTTTTTTTTTTTTAATTAGTTAAAGGTACCACTGATTTTTCAGTTTTTTTTTAATGCTAGAATTAGCGGTTGCTTAAATTAATTATTAACGCTTTGCTGTCTTAACTATTTAGTAATTAACATAAATATATGCTAACATTTATTAATCTATATAAATAAGAGAATAAGGTAAATTTTATCTTCGGTGTATTTATGTGATAAAATGAGTTTTTCGAATTGAATTTAGTATCATTGGAAAAGTCGAGACCTGAATTAGTGCCTTTTCAATATTTCATATCGACGGTCTAATTAGCAATTGGTCTAACTCCTTAATTTTTAGAGAGTGATTTTTTAACATTTTGATATAGCAATAGTCCAATTATAAATTATTTGAATGATCCAAACCAAAATACTATACCTCTATTAGATACTAAATTGTTTTTTAAAGTGATAATAAATTTTGAACTAATTATTTTTTCGTACAAATGGAAGATTCTCTAAATTGGAGTTAAGCAATTTGCTAATTCGAACGTCGATATGTTTTTCTGCAACAGTTAATTTATTATGATAAGTTTTCGAAGTAGTTGTAAATAGATTAGAATTTCACGATAAACAAAATTTATTTATTTTGTTTTGTACATGTCAATGTAGTTATATGTCAAAAATTTATTTATATAATTAAGAGACTAAAAAATTTTTGAATATTGAGAGATAATAATTGAGAGAGTAAAGAGAATTTTGTGACGAGCATATTATTATTTTTAAAGGAATTTTTAAAGATAAGTTTAGAAATGTCTTGATAAGAATTAAGGTAAAAGCCCCCATTGTTGACACTATAAGAGTGATCGTGATCATGAATATTTGAATTTTTTTATCGTGTTTCAAATCAATATTGTCAACTTATTTTTTATAGGACACCTTAATCATTGTTTTTACTTATATAATTTAATTAATTAACTTAAATAGCAATAAATTTAATAATTATTATATCCTCTTCTAAAAAGTTGATGGTCGGGTGTCGTATCGTTTTACGTCACTTCTGTGACTATTTTATTCGGTTGTTGATTGGTCGACTGAGATAGTGGCGGGATTTTTGAAAGATTGAAGGCGAGCGAAGCGAGCGTGTTGTGTCTAATCAACTTAAGGTAGTTGTTGCGTGATAGGCATTTCAACAGAAAATTATGAAATTTTTTTTATTGAAAGATAAATATATTAATAATTCACTACCAAAATTTCAGATCAATTGACCGCACCGTTTTTGAGTAATTAATTTTCGAAATTGTATCTTTTACACGTAGAGGTATAGAGAGATGGTAAAGTTAGTATGAAATCTTCCGTACCACTCGAGTGGGCCAAAAATTTCATACTAACTTTATCATCTCTCTATACCGCTACGTGTAAAAGATGCAATTTCAAAAATTAATTACTCAAAAACGGTGCGGTCAATTGATCTGAAATTTTGGTAGTGAATTATTAATATATTTATCTTTCAATAAAAAAAATTTCATAATTTTCTGTTGAAATACCTATCACGCTACAACTACCTTAAAACCAACAGGTCGAAAGTATGTATTATTGACAGCGCAAAAAATTCAAAGAGCCGATTATTGACCCTATTATTGACAAGTCATTTATTACAGTGAAATTTATATTAATAATAATCATTTTTACTAACTAATGCAAAACTATCAATTATTTTGATTATTTTAAAATTCGTTTGAGGCCTAGCTTTTCTATATTTTTTATCAGGTTTTTTTTTTAGCAATTTTTTCTAGTTTCAAATACTTTGATTCTTATAAAATCACGTGACAGTATGTAAACATTAATACGTTGATATGTATGTTCAGGGGTTTAGGTTATCTTACATTATGGCCTATGTCGTTAGTTGACGCAAGTTAATTTTTGTGTCCCCATCATTGACATCCGCTATTTTAAAATTAATTTTAACTCAATAAAGTATAAGTAAATGATTATATGGTTATTTAGACTATAAATAATCTAAAATAATTTTAAACAATGCAATTACATAAAAAAAAACATTGAGAAATCTGGATTTGAAAATAAGGTCTTTCTTAACAATATTGTTAAGAAATTACAAACATATAAGCAGTTTTGGCCTACTTGAAATAATGAAATTTTTTTGCAGTAAATAGTTTATACCTTGGAATTAAATTTTACTATTTTTTAATTTTAAAAATATGTAAAACTGTCATAAAATATCAACAATTGTGATTATTAACAGATTTTAATAATGAAATGATAAAATTAAATAGGGTGTCAATAGTGGGGGCCCTGTGAATAATAGGGGCTTTTACCTTGTATGATTAAATTTACCAAAACTAAAAAATATAAATTTATATCTACTAGTGAGTTTTACGAATGAACTTCCTTAATTATCAAATAAATAAATAAATAAATTAATTAATAAAAGGTGAATTGTTAATAATAACTCGGTAGACTTCAATTTTAATGTAATGAAAAGTTATGGCTACAGGTGAGTCTTGAGGACTTTTTGGAATCATGTGGCGGCGTGGCAAGTTCCAGTATTGGTGGAGTTCGAACAACTGGCGGGCCTACACTTCTAGGTGAGCTTGACGATGACGAAGAAGTCCTGGCAGAAGAAGATGACGACAACGAAGAAAACGATCCCGAGGTAAGTTTACCAGCACAACCTTGACCTTTTAAAAGTGACAATTTATATAGCAGTAAATAATTTTACAACAGATCGATTTATTGATCCAGGACGACGACGAGGAGAATGAGGAAGAGGTTGAAGGTGGAGAGGCCGAGTACGAAGAAGTAATGGTCTCTCGTAACCTTCTGGCAGCTTATATGGAAGAAGAGACCCCACAGAGTACCAAACGCCGCGCTTGGGACGATGAATTCGTTTTGAAGCGACAGTTTTCTGCGCTTATACCCGCATTCGACCCGAGACCAGGTCGCACCAATATAAACCAGACAACGGATCTTGAAGTACCGCAACCGGGTAGTGATTTACAGTCCAGTGTACGAGTGGGAACTGTTTCATCTCCTCGACTGTCGCTTTCTCTCAAAGGTCCAGGGCTACCTGACACCCCCGATGTCGAATTATCTCTCACAGACCCAAATGCCAGTATATTCCAGGTAAGGTCATGAGATTAAAATTTTTTTATGAATCTATATTCCTCCAAATGGTAAAAGAGCACATAATTTGTTTTTATCGCCAATTACAATCATTACCAATTACAATCAATTAGTAGACATATTGCGTGACTAATGCCAAAAAGGTGTACTATTACAGTAAGATAGGGCTTTGTGCCAAAAAGTTACAAAAAAAAATTTTTTTGTCAATCAACTTAAAATTGTCCAAAACGTCAAGATCAATAAAAAAAATTTTTTGAGTTATTAACGCCAAAAGAGTATATAAAGAAAATTGTTTTTTTATTATAAAAGATGAAAATAATGCAGCATCGATAGAGCAATATCATAATAAAAATGAAATATGAAAAATTGAACTAAAAACAGGGCAAAATGGGCGACAAAAAAATTATTCTTTTAATTTTTTTAAAATTGTAAAAATTTTTTTTCAGTTTCGTTTGATTCTATTTTGAATTCTAGAAAATTAACCAATTTTTTTTCTCTTTACTGTTTTTGAAACTATTTTGTAAGATTCAGATTAAGAAAAAATTTACTCTTTTAAAAAATTACTATGATGATTGAATATATCTAAAACTTTATTTAAAACTTTTGAAATTTCGCACTTTAGTATCCTGATTGCCATTTAATA
Source organism: Cotesia glomerata (assembly GCF_020080835.1). NCBI lineage: Eukaryota > Metazoa > Arthropoda > Insecta > Hymenoptera > Braconidae > Cotesia > Cotesia glomerata. Next base: position 6,103,296 of record NC_058165.1, read on the forward strand.
ATAAAAATAATATTAATATTTTTTATTTTCACTAGACCGTTTTTTGGATCTAATTTGTGTTGTGAAACTATTTGTCACCATTTTATATTAAAACTTAAATTATTTTTTATGCATCCTTTTAGCTTTAGGATGTTCGAATTTCTTTTTACAGATCTTTGTGTTTTGAACCATTTTAATTTAAAAAAAGGTCTTGACGTGAATTTGTGTCTTTTTACTAAGTATATTTTTTGGTGATAGTCAATTTCTTATATTAAGTTTTTGGATGAATTTTGAATAGTCTGCTTTATAAAATTCTTCCATAAAATTTATTTAAAAAATACCCATACTATGTATATTGTAATTAAAACTATCAAAAAATCACTAACTAAAAATTTGTTAATTTTTAATTAATAATTATCGGCAGTCGTATAGTAATTGTAGGTTGTTTAATACTGCACTGAGAGAAAAAATTTCTTTCAAAAATATGGCCATTGTTGTAAAAAAAAATTAATTTATTTCAAAATTTCTAACAATTTTATTTCTTCAACTAAAAAATAAAATTTTAACTAATTAATTTCTTATTACAAATTGCAAATTGTTTTCAAAATAAATTTTTTCTAAGCGTCCTAGCTTAATATAATTCAAATAACATACTTAAATAAAAAATATAATTTCACTTCCAGGCCGTACAAGAGCTGATGCAAATGACAGAGCTAGGAAGCCGTCAAGAGAAGCTGCGTCGTATCTGGGAGCCAACGTACACGATAATCTACCGGGAATCAAAGGACGAAGAGTCTTCAGGCCGCGCAACTCCAATAGTAACCCTCTACTCCGGAAAACCCGCAGTCAGCAATAACGCCTGCACCGTGGAAGACGTTCTCCAGCTCCTAAGACACGTATACGTCCTCAGCATCACCCGGGACGACCGCCGGGACTTGACAATCAACGAAGATTCTCTTGAATCTGCCTGCTGGGTGAATCCGGACGACTTTACCTCCAAGAAAATCACCAACAAAGTAATCCAGCAGATCCAAGACCCCCTGGCGCTTGCCGCAGGCGCTCTCCCAGCCTGGTGCGAAGAACTCGCCCGCAGCTGCCCATTCCTGCTGCCTTTCGAGACAAGGCGACTCTACTTCAGCTGTACGGCCTTCGGAGCCTCAAGATCTATCGTCTGGCTCCAAACTCAGCGTGACGCTATTTTAGAGCGTCAACGCGCGCCCGGACTGAGTCCCAGAAGAGACGACAGTCATGAATTCCGGGTCGGAAGACTGAAACATGAAAGAGTGAGTGTTCCCCGAGGTGAGAAACTTCTCGACTGGGCCGAGCAAGTTTTGAAAATTCACGCCCACAGAAAGAGTATCCTAGAAGTTGAATTTGTCGGCGAGGAAGGAACTGGATTGGGTCCAACCCTTGAATTTTTCGCGTTAGTCGCTGCCGAGCTTCAGAGAAAAGATCTAGGACTGTGGCTCTGCGATGACCACGACCAGTCAGAAGGTTACTCCTGTCCCTCGGACGAGCAAACTAGACCAGCGGGTTACTACGTAATCAGACCCAGTGGACTCTTTTTAGCGCCGTTGCCTCAGAACTCTGAAGCTTGCGATCGCGCGGTTAGATACTTCTGGTTCCTGGGAGTCTTTTTGGCAAAAGTGCTTCAAGACAACCGTTTGGTGGATCTTCCGCTGTCCAGGTCTTTCCTTAAGCTAATGTGCCGGGGAGACATCGCGAACAATGTCAATGAAAAGATTGGACTGACTGGTGTCACTCAAGAAAGCATCTCCTCGAGCATGGCCAGCAGCTTCATCAGCGAAGAGGGAGAGACAGACGGACTCAACTCTCTGGAGCCGAGTCCGTGGTATGACGGTATCCTGGACATCGAGGACCTGGTGATGGTCGACCCGGTGAGAGGGGAATTTTTGAAGGAAATCCAGGCAGTTGCCTCCAGGCGCGAGAGAACTATTTCTGAGGGCTGCTCGTCTTCTGATGAAGATGCTATCCGTATTAATCATCCGTCCGGCACTTCTGTTGCTATTGAAGACTTGGGGCTCACCATGTCTTATTCACCCGGGTCTAAGGTCTTTGGCTACGACCACGAGGAGCTGGTTGAGGGAGGGTACGATGTTGCGATCACTGTTGACAATGCCAGGGAGTACGCCGAGCTGACCATCGACTATTGCTTGAATAAAGGAATCGCCAGGCAGCTTGAGTCCTTCAAGGCTGGATTTTCAAAAGTTTTTCCCATGGAGAAGCTTCATGCCTTCAGTCCTGAAGAAATTAGGGCGATGCTTTGTGGAGAACAGAATCCTCATTGGACCAGAGAAGATCTGCTCAATTATACTGAACCTAAATTAGGATACACTCGTGAAAGGTTTGTTGATTTTTTTTTAATATGCTGATAAAAGGAGTTTTTTATTTATTTGATTAGAAATTATTTTTTTTTTTAATTTGTTGAATATATAGAAATATTTTTGCAAATTAAATTATATTCATTAATAGTTAATCTATATTATTAAGAAAATAAGCAAAATTTTGTGGTCAGTGTATTTATATGATAAAATGGGTTTTTATGGTTAAATTTGGTATAATAGGAAAAGTTTTGACTTGAATTCGTGCCTTGATAAGTATTTAGGCTGCATTTAAAAATTCTCTATCTCTAGATACATAATAAAAAAATGTTCTTTTTTTTTTTTTTTTATTAGTTATTATTTAGAGTCGGTTTTAACTGCTGTGGTCATATCACCGACTTTAACTGTTGGGAGTGGTACGTTGGGGTCTTTTTGGGTTGTGTAAATCTTAATTAACGCGGCAAGGGCCGAATATCAACCAAGTTGGTTTCTAAGACCAGCTTGGGATTCGAACCCACGCCTGGCCGGTAAGTTAGTCCGAGTCCTCTATAGGCCGTGCACCTTAGACGACTTTTTTTTTTATTCAAGCGTTTATTTATTTAAATCATTGATACATAGATATAAACATAATACACAGGTATAAACGTAAGACCTGTTACTTAAAATAAATTGTCTACCTGGCCCATACGGGCTCTCATAGAGGATAACATAAATGATATTTCTTAATACCTGATAAGCCTCAGGGGCTGTACATAGTGAAGTAAATAATATAGTTTTTATTATTCTTATTGTGTTAAATACATAAAAAGTGTTAATACATGATTTATACTAGTTAGCCTAAAAAAGAAACTTGATTTTCATAAAAAAGGCTTACGTTATTAGAATAGTACATGAGAGACATTAAATCAACAACAATTAAAATTAAAAAATATAACATAATAATAGAATAGAACACCTTAGACGACTCGGCTAACGTCACCGGTTAAAAAATGTTCTTGTGTCTTGTGAACTATTGACATTTTTAAAGATATATAAGATAGATAAATAAGCTCATCTCGACATTACACTCATCGAGACCTTTCATTTGAGTACCCACATCAATTTTTCATATATTTATATATTATATATAAGTTTATTTTCTATGAAAAATTGATGTCGCTGAGAAAATTTTAAATGACAAAAAAATTCTTCGCACTTGAAGCTAGACAGACTTCAACTTTACTTATGAGACTTGCAATGACATTAACTAAAACTTTCAATACTCATTTGGAATCTGTGCAAGTCAAAACAATACTCTAATTAAATTTCAAGTCTAGATCTAAAAATGCAATTCTATAAAGCGCCCAGCGAAGCGGGCGGGTAACAGTTAGTTATATATATATATATATATATATATATATATATATATATATATATATATATATATATATATGTATATATATGTATTTATGAAAAATATATCAAAAATGCATGTGGGTACTCAAATGAAAGCTCTTGATGAGTGTAACATCGGGATGAGCTTATATCTTTAAGAACGTCAATAGTTAAAAAAGTACAGTGCAATTTAACAAAGTTCATTATTTAATATTCATGGTTCACAAGCCACGGCAGTCACATAGTGACTGAAAGGTTGCTAGTAAATATTTATTAAAGTGATGTTAGGAAAAATTAAAAGGGTAATTCAAAAACTGCAACAAATTATCTACAAGAATCTGTCATGGTTTTTTGATAAAAATTTTCTCTCCTTTATATCATTGCGGGTATTTTTTTAACGCGTCTTTTGTCCTGATAGTTTTATTATCGGATTACAAATATTTATTAACAGTTAATAAATTTCTTTGGAGTGAAAATTTCTTGTTTAAAATGTGATGTAAAGATACGATATGATTATTATTATCGTAGAAAAAAAAAATTTTTTTTTTTACTTATTACAACTAGAGTAAAGGCTCCAAATATTGACCAGTTTAAATAAAATGAAGATAAATACATTATTTGTAAATTTATTGGAAGAGTTTATGAGCTGAAATGTTACACTTTTTTTATAGTTTTAACTTATAAACTTCAATACTTTTGCGTATAAAATACATAATAATAAACATTAAGTTGTAGTAATTAACGTTACTGCCGATTGCTCCGAATATTGACCATTACTTACTAAATATTGACCGCCTATGTTCCAAATACTGAACAGTAGTATTATACTTACTAGACTTATAAATAACTTTTATTTTTAATCTATAATAGTTTCGACATCATGTCATTCACTGACATGTTAATGATTCCAGTATTGTTATTAGTTCTGTATTTTGATACAATATTATCTTCAGTACTCAAATTTAAATCAATGGCCTAAGCCATACTAATATTAGGTACATTAGATAATTTACAACATCAATTGTTGACCAGAGTATTATTTCAATTATTAACATGCTCTTTCTAACAAAAATAATTGATGATTAATCTTCGATAATCAATTGTTTTGACAAATTTTTATTTATTGATTATGAAGGATTTAATTTTATATAAATTGATGATTAATTTACTTACCAAACACGGCGAGGTAAAGTTCTAATGACTAATTTTCACAACTTTCTGACATTTGTCCACAAACTTTTTTTTTTTATTACAACTGCATATATGTTATTTATACGTAAATTTTTATTTTAAGTATAATTAAAAATTGATAATTACGTACTGAATATAAAGTTAAATTACCAGATTTTTGAAAATCAAGTTGTTATGCTGCCTGATCAATATTTGGTTCCTTTATCTTACTTAAAATAACTCTAATAGAAAATAAACTTTTTTTTTATAGATTAAGTACTCAATTTTTCCACTAAAAAAACAAAAAATTTTTCTGTAATTTTTTTACAACTTTTTCCGTACTTGCTTTAATAGTAATTAAAGTATAATTAATTCTTCTTGGTCAAGTGTTGATGGTCTATAAAATATATAATCAGTATTTTTTTTTTATAGAAAATAATATTTTCTGGAAAAAAAAAAAACACAAAAATCTCTTATAAATACTTTCTTTAATTTTTGGTTTCTTTACCTTTTACATATTGTATTAATATTAATTTTATTTTTTCAATTTTTTTATCAGAAAATAATTAATGATTCTGATCTAATAGATTTACCTATCAAAGCTATGGGGTTATAAATGAGTTTAATTGTTATTCTCACTTCTTATTCAAGGATGTAAATATCTATCAACTATAAATAAATATTTATTATCAGTTATTAACTTGAGTTTAATAGAAAATTTTTTAATGAAAATAAATATTTTTAACTATTAAAAAATATTATATAAATCATCTGACGTTCATATATAATTTATTAACAGATAACAAGTCTTATTAAATATAAAAAATCCTTTTATCAGTGTATACTTTTATTAATATTTGTAAAAATAAAAACTCGAGAACAAAACTAAGAAAATTTATTTTACAGCCCCGGCTTCCAGAGATTCGTCAACGTTTTGATGTCGCTGACCGGTCCTGAGCGCAAGGCCTTCCTGCAGTTCGCGACCGGGTGCTCGGCGTTACCACCGGGCGGTCTCTGTAATCTGCATCCAAGACTGACAGTCGTGCGCAAAGTAGACGCCGGCGCCGGTGGTTACCCATCAGTAAACACCTGCGTCCACTATCTCAAATTGCCCGAGTACCCCACAGAAGAAATGTTGAAAGAGCGACTCCTTGCAGCCACCCGGGAGCGAGGTTTCCACTTGAATTAATTTTTAAAAATTGAATTATTTACAACAACCACAAACCATAAATATAATATAATAAAAATAATTTTTAAGTGTCATGTGATCGGGCCTCGTGTTTAGTAAACACTTTAATGGTACAGAATTAAATCTCACAATTTATTATTAATATTACTACTATTAATTTATTAATCTTTAATTATATATCACCAGTCTTTAAGTTAGTTTTTTTTTCTTTTAAAATCTTGTAAATTTAATTGCAGCGGATTTAATGAGTTGGTTTTTTTTTTTTTTTTTTTTTTTTTTTTTTCGAAGTATGAATTAAAATTATAATTAATTGATTAATAAATAAATATATGTTTACCATACATATAATTTAATTTAAAAATGGAATTAATTAGAAGCTTAAACACTGTCCGACTATTATTTAATTTAATCAAAAATATATTTAAAAAAAAAATATATACATAATTATTAATTAAATCAATACTTCTGTACGACAAACAATTAGTCACTCTATTTATTAAAAGCAAGATATTTTTTTTCTTTTTCATTTGTAAAGTTTTTTACTACTCGCTTTTTTTTTTTCTTAGACGATTGTACATTCGATTATTTAATCTTTATTATTGCTTTTCTAATATAATAATTATATAAATATTATTTCTGGGTTTTAAATTTACTTTATCTGCCAATAGTTTTTAAAAATAAAAATAATATAATATAAAATTTAAATTTAAGCTTGAGTGCTGGTAAATGTAAAATGTTATAAGAATTTTATTTGTAATTGATAAGACAAGACAAGATCAGAAGAGTATTTAAATTTAAAAAAAAAAAAAAAACTAAATATTTGTTGCCTAATGTATGGATAATATAAATAATATATATTTAAATATGTCGACTCTTCATGTTCTGGTCCAAGTTACATAGAATTTATTTATTTTATCAATTAATAGATATTGTCATATTAATTGATATGACGGGAAAATAAATTGAATCATGAATTAAGTAGCTTGTTCTTTGTAATTATAAATATAAGTATATTGCATTGCATTAACTGCTTTTTGAAAAAAAAAAAAAAAAAAAAAAAAAAAAAAAAAAAAATACTATATATTGAGATCAGTGAGTTATAATTTGAATTTAAAATTAAAATAAAAAAATGAGGATAATTACGAGGGTACCAAGCTGATTTATAAATTGAAAAATTTTAAAGAGATGAAGACTCGGTATATTGGGCACTACGCATATTTGTACGATACGCTACTTAATGCTCACAAAATAAATAGTTATTGATTATTATTATTATTATAATTATAATTATTGAATCAATTATTTAAATATTATTACTATTATAATTATAAATAATAGAGTAAATAGCAGAAAGAATTAAATTTTAAATGATAAGATAGTTAAGATCAATGTATTATAAATTATTATTATTAATTATAAATAAATATTAAAATTATTGGGGAGATGAATAAATAAAAAACAAACTTAAAAATGTTTTGTTTATTTTTTTGAATTCTTTTACCTTATTGATTTAAGAATTTATATAATAATTGATTATTGCTCATTGGTATTGATAGATAACTCTAAAAGATTAGACTATAAATTACAGCGATTGATGAACAACGGCATCAGGTTCATTTTCGATCTGAAGCGTGATGATCATATCACTCCTTATCGTCGCTCCTTAAAATGGCTCTCAATCAAATCAAAAAGATTGTATCTCCTAGCTTGTTTCCTGTATAAACTGTTCAGTTCTGGTGAACCAAATTTTTTGAGGTGTCTCTTTGTTGAGGAGCCACAAGATATAAGACGCTCGGAAAGGCTGGCTTCAAAGTATAACAATGTCTCGTTTAGCTTTCCAAACTTCTCAACAGCAGTATATGAACACTTTTTCTTAATATCATCAATACGCCTTTGGCGTGAAATACCATTGGATGTCATAAATTCAATTAGCATTGAGGCATTTAAATTCAAAGCATTTGAATTCTTCTACGACCTTGAACTCAGAGAGACATAGTAACCAAAGACTGAATTCACTCTACATAATTTATAGATAAACTGATATGTACAAAACTTTATTGCTCAAATCCATGAGTGGTTTTCATGGTGGTTTATATTTTTTTTTTATATTTAAATGATGACTATGTTTACAGTTTTACATGTACTTTAATTAATCACACTATGTATAATTTTGCCATTTGGCTCTTGCCTTGGCATTTAAATTGAATAAATAAATAAATAAATATTTAGTTTATTAAAATTAAATTAGCCAACATCTCAAAATTTTTATAATTTTTTTTTTTTGAAAAAAAATTCAAAGAAAAAATTGAACATGTAGAAAATGTGAAAAATTATGTGTGCAATTTTTTTTAAGTATTTTTTTACTTATAATTTAATTTATGAAAATAATAAAAAACTATCAAAAATAAAAAAAATAAATCACAGTTGTATATGATTAATGATTATATTTGGCCGTTTTTTTAGATATAAAAGATTCATATATAATCATATATGATACTGAATTTAACAGACATCTAAAAATTTTGAAAATTTTTATAAGAATTAAATTATGATGAAAAAATTTTGGACAAAAATTCCAGATATTGAAATTAAAAAAGAAGTATAAGTGCAAATTTTTAAAATTATTTTATTTATAGAAATTTTGAAAAATTGTTAAATTTCTGCTAATTTAAAAATTATCAAACAATAATACTGAATTTAACAGACATCAGACAATTTTTTAGATTTTTATAACAATTAATTTTTAATAAAAAAAAATCTGCAAAAAAATTGCACATTTAAAAATTAAAAAAAAAAATATAAGTGCGAATTTGTAAAAATATTTTTTTTATAATAATTAATTTGTCATAAAAATTTCAAAAATATTAAAATCTCTGCTAATTTCAGCATCATGATAATATATAAAAAACTAGCGTACCCAGCCCGCTTCGCCGGGCTTTATTTAAACATACAGGAATTAAATTTTTAACAAAATACATCAATAAATATAAAAATGAAACCGCCACAATAATAATTATCATTTGTCCTCAATTTCATTTTCTTCTACTCGTTTTTCTACCGAGTGAAAATTACCTACAGCCATAAGCATATCAGTTAAAATAATGTTGTCTCCACTTAAATCGATTCATTAGATATCTGATGCTGTGAATTAACTAATAATTTACCTGATGTTTATTGAGTTTGAGAATATAAAGTGCCGAATAGTCCCTCAACATCATTACATAAATAAAAAGCGTGTAAAAATACACGACATACGTGTTATCTTAAATCTTAAATTGGGCTGTGAAAACAATAGAATATAGAATATCAGTAATAAAGAAAATTTTATTGACAATTCCAAAAAAAAAAATGCTTCGATCACCGCCAAACTTTACAGGATTACGCCGGGCCAATCTGAAGATTGTCTGGAAGTTTCATTAAAATCTGTCCAGCTACTTCGGAGTCTATAAGGAACATACATACAAACTTTCTCTTTTATGTATAAAGATTTTCTATCGGGTTGATCATTATGAAAAATAAACAAGAGACCAGTTAAACTATTTCATTCCAATAAATATATATTTATTGTTCATACACATTTTTAAAATAATAATAGTACATCGCTGAAATATTTAACCAGTAGATTTAATCTATAACCCATAAACAAAAATATAGCTATCAATGATTAATTATTACATAATTGAACAAATAAAATCTTAGTATCTGCTTGCTGATAAGTCTAAACATACATTACAATTAGATAATTCACTGGTAATAATCTAAAACAATTTAATTTATTGACAATAAATTAAACCAAAAAGAAAAGAAAATAATAACTAGGAAGAAATATTTGGGATTACAATCTACATTTGACACACTCGGGTGCTTCGTGATGAGAACCACCACCAGATAGTCACGGCATGAGAACTTGGTGAGCTTCAGCGCGTTCTTCCTCGAGTTCTTTGGCAGTAATATCAAGTTTGGATCTTGCAAAGTCGCTTATTTCCAATCCTTGGACAATCTCGAATTTCTTATCTTTAATGTTGACCGGGAATGAAAACACGACGTCTTTGGGGATTCCGTAGCTCCCATCAGAAACGACACCCATGGAGACCCACTGTCCCGGTTTGGTGCCGAACCACCAGTCCCGCATATGGTCGCCAGCAGCCTTCGCGGCAGACATTGCTGATGACATTTTACGCGCGGCGATAACAGCAGCTCCACGTTTTTGGATTGTTTCCAAGAACTCGCCGTTCAGCCAGGCATTGTCATTTACCGCCAAGCTGACCTTTACTGAACCTTTCCCTGGCAGGTCAGCGACTGCATGCGTAGCATCCGGGTACTGGGTTGAACTGTGATTACCCCAGATGATTACGTTCTTCACTTTGTCGACCTAGTTAACAAGTTATTGTATTTAGTTGGTTAACACTTTTATTATCAATGGTAATTTTTTTAATTAGATTAAGATTAACAAATAGTTGCGCTTGTTGATAAAATTATCATTTTTAATCATACTAGAGCTCAGGAAAATTGTTGAATTTTTAATGAAAATATTGAATATATATATTATATATATATAATATATATCTCGCATTACTAATGCTAAAAGGGGGTATAGAAATATTATTTTCTATAATCAACTAGGGAATGTATAAAAGTAAAAATCTGATTGAAAAACGTAAAAAAAATTTTTGGTTATTATTTACAAGTGGGGTCAACCCCATTTTGGGTCATAGCTAGATAAAAAAATAACATTTAAAAATTTTTTTTTTTATTCTGCTTGTTTTTACGGCGCATTTATGATAAAAAATATCGTGAAAGGAAAAAATAAAGATTTAGATAGCTTTTTTGCCTTTAAAAGTTGGAAAAAAATTGGCTTTCATGTTTTTGGATAAAATTTCTATTTTATATTTTTTTTTTTTTTTTTTTTGAAAATTACATAAAAAAACGAACAATTAAAAAAAAAAATTGATCAATATGATCAAATAAAAAAACAATTTAACATGGCCCAGCATGGGTTGACCCACTTGTAAATAATGACCAAAATTTTTTTTATCATACGCCTTTTTGATTTTAAGAAAAAAAATTTTTTAATTTGAAAGAGGTATACGAAAAAAGTAGTCAAAGTAGCTTCTAAAAACCTTAAAACGTCGAAATTTAATGAAAAATTAATTTTTGGAAGTGAGACTGAAAACTATCTACTAACATAACTCAATTTCTTAAAATTTTCAGACTCTCGCCCTGATGGATCCAAAGTGCGATAGAGTACGGTACTTACAGTGATTTACCGTAATACAGTATGACACCGTAAATTACGGAGATTGTACGGCAAAGTACCGTGGTTGTACAGTAATTTACCGTTATTGTACGGTAGGATACCGTGATTGTACGGTAAAATACCGTAAATTTTAGTAAAATACTATAATTATCCGGTAAAAAAAGTACTGTTTTTGTACGCTAAAGTACCATAATTGTGCGGTAATATACCTTAATTGTACAGTAACTTATCGCTAAACTAAAGTATATTTGACGGTAGGTTACTATTGGAATACGGTAGTGCGGAAAGTTCAGAAGTATATAGTCTACCGTATTTTCATCGTACGCTACCGTAATTGTACCGTTCTATACCGTATTTTCACCGTTCTTTACTGTACGTTACGGTGTTTTACGGTTTCTACCGTGCAAGTAGAATGCTACAGTAATCTACGGTGTCCATACGGTATATCGGCCGTATTTTTACCGTATAATACCGTAATTCTACGGTATTTCAGATCCGCCAGGATCCTGACAAAAATTGACAATTTAAAAAAATTGGGCTTTAATAGTACCTATTTTCATTTCAATTTTCAAAATTTATTTTTTTCACTCGGCTTCGCTTCGGCCAACAATTACATGCGATCTAAGACATTTTGCACGACTCATGATGCGAAGCATCAGAGAGTGCTTTACGATCGAAAAATTTTTTTCGCCTCATTTTGGCGGCTATTTTTATTATTATAGCCTTGTTTGTTCACGGAATCAAGATATTTTGCATACTATTGTCGAGATAATTTAATGGAGATTAATTTCATACTTTTTAAAAATTGATTTACTGCAATAGAATTGGAAAAAAACACCAAAATAGGTCAAAAAATTTTCCTGTCCGTCATGTGTGAAACCCGGAAACACTGTAACTTGTGAAAAAATCCATTATTTGAGTTAAATTTTTTTTTTTTAATTCTAATCGACGATTGTAGGTCACTGAATGCGAATGATTAATTAATTCAGTGTCGTTTAATTGCAATTAATAAAAAACGAAAACTACAAGACTGTATATCTATATATATCCATGTAAAATTAACATGGATGGTGATATATCTATATCTATAAATATTATGTACATTTTATTCCACCAGGGGCGCCTGTGCATCACTTTCCTAGTACAGCTATTTTTTTTTTAAATTATTTTTTTTCTTTTTATTTTGCACGACTCACGTGTTTTTTTTTCGTTATTTATTGACAAATAATTGGATAGCTATTTTTTTCAATTAAAAAAATGAATACTATTAAAATAAAACGACTTAAGTTTTTTTTTTTTTTTTTTTTTATATTTCATAATTAAATGAGCATTATGAGTCGTGCACTTTGGGATTTTCCAAACTTTTTTACTTTACTGCCCTAGGTATGTAATATACTAATTTTGAAACGTTTTTGTTTTTTTCAAAGTAGCAACATAAATGATTTTTAAAAAGTATGAAGTGGTTTACTTCAATTGTTTTCTCGATGTAAATCTACTCATATTATTGCACAAGTACAATATGGTTGTAATAAAAGCATTTAAAGATTACAAAATTGCTTGACCTCGACTAGTCGGGAATAAAACACTATCTCACGCGCTTCGCGCCATGAAGCGTGCAATTAACTAAATTCCAAATGAAAATCCAAGAAAAGTACCTAAGAATCTTGAATATCCGACCACTTTAAATGAGCTAATTAAATACTCGGGTATTTAGTTTATCTCCCATCTTCAATTAGAAATTAATTTTTTCTTATTCCTAATCAGAATTCTCAAAAAAATCCTTAAGATAATAAAGTAAATAATATATAACCGAACCTGGACACCAAGCCGTGAAGCCAAAGCAGCCTGAGCCCGATTTTGGTCCAAGCGAGTCATAGCAGTGAAATTTTCCTTGGGAATACTTGGAGCATAATGAGAGCAAATCAAAGCATTGGTGTTGGCTGGATTGCCGACCACCAGAACCTTGATGTCTTTGCGTGCGAACTTTTCCAAAGCTTCGCCCTGATCTTTAAAGATCTTGACATTAGCCGCCAGAAGATCTTTACGTTCCATTCCTTGCTTGCGGGGCATCGCACCCACCAGGAAGGCTGCTGCTGCGTCTTTGAAAGCCACTCCAGCATCAGCGGTCGGCAAAACGTCTACAATTTATAATTTTCTTAGAATTAAAATCTTGATATTCTTCTAGATTGCAAAATAAAAGTACCGCGTAGCAGAGGAAGCGCCAAATCTTCGAGCTCCATGACAACACCCTGGAGGATATCCATCATTGGTTTGATATCCAGCAGACGCAAGTTGATTGGCTGCTCTGGACCAAACACCGATCCAGCTGCTAATTGGTACAGCAGTGAGTAAGCGATTTGACCCGCTGCTCCAGTTACTACGACATTTATCGGCTCCGCCTGTTAAGTAAACAAATAATGATAATTAGATGATGAAAATTAGAACAATAAATTAATTTGGACTTGGACTTGGATTTAATTCATCAGCAGGGTTGATTAATTTTATAAAATTAGATGGAAATTTATTGGACGTTCGCCAACAAATAGGTCAGAGCCAAGGTCAAGTTGAGGTTATTTTAATGAACCTTCTAATCAATGATTCGGTGATGTAAGATGGTCGATTACCAACACCGCTTTTTTATCATTTTTATTTATTATAAAATATTTTATTTTATTATTAATTAATTAACTTACCATTTTAGATTGAGCTCCTGGTTTTTTTTAGCTAAACCTGATATTTAAAGCTTTTGACGGTTCAGAATGTTGGAGATCCACGTCCGAGAAAAGACACTTGACGATTGAATCCGAGTTCTGAATGGGGAATGGAACCAGGAATTTTTAGAATGACGAATGATGGCTCTGCTGGAAAAATGACAATTTTTTTATTATATTTTCTTGTCGGAAACTGTTTTATTGGCAGTTTTAGGCAAGGAGTGACAAATTGTTAGAGCTTACGCTGATAGGTGGCATAGGTTGGCTGGTTTTTTTTAAAGTTCTTGATGAGAAACATTGGAAACGATTATGTTAATATTCGTGGTTGATGTAATCAAATTAAACGGTAATTATCATCTTCAGGTAATTAACAAGTTTAATAATTAAGAGATTATTGATTATCGTTTTAGTTATTAGTTAATTAACCGGGGAAAAGTAATACGGAGAAATTTACAGAGATAAAAGCCTCAGATACTTTTTTTTGTAATTCTAATGATGTTGTAAAAGAAGTTTTCAATTTTTATAATTTTTCTTTTCATTTGTTTATTTTTTAAGTTTTTATAGTAAGATGATAAGTTAATCTATGATAGCAAAATTAGCCGACATTCAACAATTTATAATTTTTTTTTAATTAATTAAATCACAAGTAAAAAAAGGGCATTCGGCATCTGAAATGGAAGTAGATTTCATTTTATTTCATTTCTGTGGACAAAACAACTGCAAAAGTAAAATTTCTTAAAAATAATCCTAAGATGGATGTTTTTTGATTTAAAAAGCCATGTAAATTGAAGATTAATTTCTCAGCTTTCAGATGCATTTTACAGAAATTAAATATCTCGACGCGTTCAAAAGTTATTTGAAGGAGAAGTAGTAAGAGTATGAAATTAAAAAATTTTTTTAATTTTAAAATGCTGTAATTTTTAAACTAATTGACAGATTGAGCTCATATTTGAACTTGACCTTCGTAATTTTCTATAAAAAAAATTAGGAAAACGGTTGACCCTGAAGGCCATTCCTGCAACTTCCCGCTAATTCCATACTTAGGCGCTTAAAATTGCACCAATGACGTTTTTGAGCTCTTCGAGCTCAAAAATACAATTTATGGGTTATTTTGAGCTCTCCGAGCTCAAAGAGATTGCTTTTCTATGCTTTAAAGCACTTCGAGCTCAAAAGTCTGATAGAAGTTTCATAGAACACTATTTCTTGAATTTTTAAACCGCAATAACTTTTGAATGAATAAACCGATTTTTACACGGTTGGCGGCATTCAACGCAGTTTTTAAAGCTCCATGAAGAATCTTTAAGTTTAAATTGATCGCGCTAGGAATTTTGGAGTTATTCCGAAAAAACACTTTTTTCGGTTTTCTTTTGTTCACGATATCTCTCGAACGAATCAACCGATTTTAACCGGACTGGTGGCGATCGACGTGATTTTTTGAGGTTAAAAGCTGATTAGTTTTTGCAATAGAACCTTTCAGCCGTTTAAAAGTTATTCCAAAAAACCACATTTGAAAAAATTTTTTTTTTCAGTTTTTTTAAGATTTCTCAAAATCTATTGATCTGAATCGGTCCAAATAGTTTTTAAAATCTAAGTTTGGTCAAGCCCTTTTGAATGGCACCAACCGCGATGAAATCAGTCAAGCCGTTCAAAAGTTATAAGCGGTTCACATACTTTCACACACACACACACACACACACACACACACACACACACACACACACACACACACACACACACATACAGACACCGTGACAACCTCGCGGGGATAGTCAGGGAAGCTTCCTGTGACCTTCAAACGTCGAGATCTGATGAAAACTCGATTTTTGCAAAACGGGGTGAAAACAATAACTTCCCGATTTTTGAAAATCTTCGATTTTCTTAGCGGGAAGTTAAAAAGTATGTTGAGTTTCATTAGGATCCCTTAAGAATTGTTGACGCTAGCGAACTCAAAACCGTCAGAAGTGCAAGTTTAAGCGCTTAGGTATGGAATCAGCGAGAAGTTGCAGGGATGGCCTTTAGAGTGTCAATCGTTTTCCTAATTTTGGTATTTTAAAATAATTAATATCACAAAAATACTATACAATAAAATAAATAACTTTAAAAAAAAATAATCATAATAATATTAAACTTACTTTTTTGTTATTCTAGTAATTAATAAATTCGAAATAATAGCTTAATTTATTATATTACATAACAATCATAGATAAAGGAACAAATTAACGTCAAAACTAAATACTTTTTGTCACAAAAAAGTTTTACAATTTATTGATTTATAAATTTTCATAAGATTACATTTTTAAATAAAAAATTAAAAAATTTTATGAAAAAAAAATTATCTGTATATTTGATTTAAAATACTAACTAATTCTTTACACATTAAATATTTTAAACTTAAAGCCATTCCCATAAAACATAACACGTCAATTATATTTCAATTAAAAATACTTTTATGGTTAACTAGGCATTGCTTAGGCGTACTAGGGGTACTCACTTGAGCCAAGAAAATTTGTAGCGCTCTCCCCGCGGGGATATAAGCCATCAACTTTTTGGGTCTTGGTAATTAGCTTCATTCTTTCCTTTTCTGATGCCTTACTCACCTGGTTTAATATCCGAGTCAAAACTGAAAATTTGCATAAAACATTTGATCTATACAACGATCTGTTAGAATTTTGTAGTTTGTTGGAATTGTACAAAAAAAAAAAAAAAAAATAAAACCATCGATCAAGATTTAGGGAATCACGTAATTTCTTGAACCCCAATAACATTAAACCCCAAATCATTGAAATTTTTGTTTTAAGTTCATAGTATGCACCAATCAAAATACTTCTCAAGACAAATTAGTTAAACACAAACAATGAACAACGATAACTTATTACTCAAAGCAATTAAAAATAAATACCAGTTTACCTATCGTTATCACCAGCGAAGTATTTGCGTTAAAAGTTTCTGCGTCAGTATATACTTTATAGTGCAAATTAGTAAGTCTACTGGAAAAAATTGTAGAAACACATGATTAGATTGAAAAACAGTCGAAACAATGGGTGATGATGGTATTCATTGAAGAAAACAATGCTCGAAATTGTTCAATTTTCATTGATCATGGTATTTAGCACCTTATTTTTAAAACGAATCTTTATCTAATTACTAATAACTACACCGTAAAAAATTTGCGGAATGGATGATTTTTAATCGATTCAAATTCTTCCGGAGTGTGAAATTAATTTAATTTGTAGTATTAATATAAAAAACTCTGCGGAGTGAATTTTCTATTTTTTTTTTGTATTGAATAAAAAAAAATAGTTGTTACTCGTTTAAAAATTACAAAGGGCGTATTTAGAAATTTCAAAAATTAATATAACTTTTTTCAACAAGAAGCATTTTTTGATATATTATCTCTATAATAATTTATTAGATAAGAAATCTTAAAAGTTGCCATATTTAAGTTAATTTTAGTAAGATACAAATAATTTATTTTATTTAATTACACGTTGTAATGTTAATGATTTATTATTTTTTACTTTTTACTATTATCGTTTTAAGAAAAACGCGTCTTAAGTTTATTTAAGGTAGTTGTCGTGGTTAAGGCATGCCGTCAGAAAATTCTAAATTTTTGTATACTTATTAAGGACATGATGATACAATAACCCTTAAAATTTGAAGTCGATTGACCACCTATAACCCGAGATGAATTCAATTAAAAAGTTAGATATTTAACATTGATTGCATATACGCTCTCTGCAGTTCTGTACAGTTTCTTAGTTATAAAAAAAAATTAATCGTCAGAAACTTTAAAAAAACTGACAGTCTTTTAATGGATTTGTTTTAAGTTTAAAAAAAAATAAAAAAAAATTTTTTGACCGTCTAATTATTTATAAATAACGGATCAAAGTTCAACAATTTATGAAAAAGTATATATCTACGGAGTCGGATAGAAACAATTGTATAAGGTTGCGTCCCCTCGGATACAGTCTTGCGTAAAAATTATGGATTACTTAGCTTAGAGCTCATATACTTTTGCGGCGCGTATAATCTCTAATTTTTTGACAATATTGTACCATGACAACTACCTTAAATGAACTTTTTTTTTGTGGCGTAAAATGCAATAAAGCAAAATTGATAACTTTTTTATGAGTTCATTCGTTCAATTGAAAAACTTCATCAATCCATTACCTCTCAACAAATAAATCATTCATTATCAATAAAATTACTCAATTTTTTTTTCATCAAAAATCTATTTCGATTATTGCAATTTTTTTGGATCTTTATAATTGATTGCATGTAATGTAAAATTTATTTTCAATAGTTAATTTACAATTCAAAATTTTCGTAGAAACATTTTCTTAATATGACTGTCTAGTAAATAAAAAAACCTGGCAATAAATGAAAGGTTTTACGATATTTAACGTGTTATAGTTATAAATAATTGATCGAATAAGATTATAAACTCTAATTTTTTGACAATATTGTACCATGACAACTACCTTAAATAAAAAATCTTACCAAAATTTAATCTGCTAGCCTTTGAACGAGACAGTTAACATCCCCGGGAATTTTTATACACATATTAATTCGACAAATATAAAAAAAAAAATTCGAATTTTTGCAAGTGACCAATTAGACTACACCCTTAAATAAAAATTCATTTTTATCTATATTCACTTCGCTGAAAAAAAAAAAAACTCGAATTTCCTCGATAGACATTTTTTTTTTTTTTTTACTTCGGTACTCTGAGTGATAGGAGTGAAAAGTCGCTCCAAATTCATCCTGGATTTTTTACAGTGTAATATATAATAACAACAGTAATTATAGTAACAATAATTGAATATTAGACGACGAAGTTGAGGTAACAAGGACACTGGGATTTGAAATCCGTAAAATCTTGGAGGAACGGGAAACTAAATGGATCCTGTGTTTAATCACTTATAACATTATAATTACCCACTATCTCTGTAGTTGGGTTACATCCACTAATAGCGTAGGTCAGTATCTATCTTTACTTTAGCAACAATCTCGTGTACTTGTTAATGTGTGTGCATATGTATATTTATGGGGATTAAGTGTGTGTATAGGGGTTGTTCGCTGTAGATGTACATGATCATATGAAAGTTTGTTCATATCAGTAAATCCCCGGAAGCCTATCTCATCTAGCTAACGAGCTGTCTTTTACCTTAAAGGTCTCTGACAACTAATTACCTTACTACATTATCCCCCTTGTTAATTTATAAATCCTTATTAATATCATTTCATTTTTTATGAGCTTAAGATATTAACTTTCATTAGCCGCAATTTCTGTTTATTGCATTTTATATTATATTTGAGTTGTTAGACCAACTCATTGAAAGTTTAGCCTCTGTTTTGTTTATAAATATTGATAATAATAATAATAATTATTATTAATATTATTATTTATGACGTGGTATTATTTAATTAGAAAACAACAAGTTTGCTTTGTGATATTACTTTATAAACATCAGTAAATAATTGTTCAGCCGCAATAATTAACTTTGTGAGCATTATTCGTTTTGTGTATGAGTTATATTTGTTTGAGCTTCCAAGCAATGGTAATTTAGAATTTCTTGTAGCAAAATTTTCGTTAGTTATTTTTTAACAATGGTCTGAAAAGTTTTATTTGCTTTTAGATGCATTTTTATTCGCTATTTTTCTTTTCAATTATTACAAAACAATACAGACTGTTAGCTTTGTTTGTATTTTTCTTTAATTGTAACTCCGAGGTAAAAAAAAAATTTAAAAAAAATTTTTTTTTATTGATTATTTAGATAACGAAAATTTAAACCTGCATTGATTTTATGTATCAATACTATATTTTTAGTAGTTTAAAAAATAGTAAAATTTTTGGTAATTATTCACAAGTAGGGTCAACCCCATTTTGGGTCACAACTAGGTAAAAAATTAACATTTAAAAATTTTTTTTTATTCGACTTGTTTTTACGGCGCATTTATGATAAAAAATGTCGTAAAAGGAAAAAATAAAGATTTCGATAGCTTTTTTGCCTGAAAAAGTTGGAAAAAATATTGGCTTTCATGTTTTTGGGTAAAACTTCTATTTTATCTTTTTAACTTCCCACTAAGAAAATCTCAGATTTTCAAAAATCGGGAAGTTATTGGTTTTACCCCATTTTACAAAAATCGAGTTTTCATCAGATCTCGACGTTTGAGGGTCACAGGAAGCTTCCCTCACTATCCCCGTGAGGGTGTCACTATGTCTGCACGCGCGCGCGCGTGTGTGTGTGTGTGTGTGTGTGTGTGTGTATGTGTGTAAGTATGTAAACCTCTCATAACTATTGAAAGGCTCCACCGATTCGATCGCGGTTGACGCCATTCGAAAGGGCTTGTCCAAACTTAGATTTTGGAATAACTTTTGAACGACTTTATCGATTAACTCGAAAAACTAATCAGCTCTTAACCTTGAAAAACCACGTCGATCGCCGCTAATCTGGTCAAAATTGGTTAATTCGTTCGAGAGATATCGTGCAGGAAAGAAAACCCAAAAAAGTGTTTTTTCGAAATTACTCCGAAATTTCTAGTTTGATCAATATAAACTTAAAAATTTTTCATAAGGCTTAAAAAACTACGTCGAATGCCGCCAACCGTGTGAAAATCGGTTCATTCATCCAAAAGTTATTGCGGTTTGAAAACTCAAAAAATAGTGTTTTATCAACCTTCTATCAAACTTTTGAGCTTGAAGAGCTCAAAGGCATAGAAAAGTTATCTTTTTGAGCTCGAAGAGCTCAAAAACGTCGTAAATGCAATTTTAAGCGCCCAAGTATGGAATTAGCGGGAAGTTGCAGGGATGGTCTTCAGGGTCAACCGTTTTCCTAATTTTTTTGATATATTTTTTATTTTTTTGAAACATACATAAAAAAAACGAATAATTAAAAAAAAAAATGATCAATTTGATCAAAAAGAAAAATTTTTTTGCTAATGACCAATTATAGGGCAAAATGTAGTTGATCCCACTTGTAAATAATTACCAAATTGTTATTATTCTACTATTTTTGTAATCAATAAAGAATTTATTCACTATTAGTGTCAATGCAGTCATAAATTGACAATTTGAATCAATACAGCACTATTTTATCTTCTAAAAACTGTAAATTGACAATTTTTTTAAATATTCTCTTAATAATTTTTTTAATTTGTAATAATTTTTAGCGACAATGCAGTTTTTTTTTTTTTTTCATTTCATAGGTCGTCTGCATTAATTTTATGTATCAACACAGTATTTTTACTAATTTTAGTAAATAATTGTCTAAAACATTTAAGTATTTTGATTTGTCTTTTTATTTTTAAAATAAATCAAAACTTTTACAGCATTGAATTACATTATTAATGCAGTTTGTATTGTTAAATTAAATTAACGCAGCACTTTTTCATGATTTGAAAACAAAGAATTGATCAATTTTCTGGGTTATTTTTTTATTCTGAGTGACAATGCAATCCTTTTTCCCACTTTCCAACTCTTTTAGTACACTGATAATAATTTTTCTACTAGAAATAAAATTATAAAAAAATCAATTATTTTTTCAGCATTGAATGCATATGTCAATACACTAATCTTCAACATATTCACACTAGTAGTCTGTTTTATATCAGTATGCATATCGCGACGGAGTTTATCGACCCCAAGCTATTCCAAGTATGAAAATCATCATCGTTCGTCTTCTAGTTGTTTTGTGAGACCTGCGGTTATTAAGTTTGTCAACGTGAATACCAATAGTGCCCACAGCAATAGCAATATCACCAAAAATGGTTTATCCACTGGAAGCAATAACGACAAAACATCGAAATTATCGCTATCATTTGATCAAAGATATGAAGTGCTAGCCCTTTTGATCTCCACATGCATCGTTCTTATTCTTCAGGCGCTTGTGTCTATTGAAATGATTATCCGTATCGGTAATCAGCCTCGAATTAATGCGTAAGTTATAATACTTAAGGTAAAAGCCCATATTATTGACAGGGCCTCTACTATTGACACCCTATTTAATTTTATTATTTCATTATTAAAATCTGTTAATAATCATAATTATTGATATTTCATGACAATTTTACATATTTTTAAAATTAAAAAATAGTAAAATTTTATTCCAAGGTATAAACTATTTACCGCAAAAAAATTTCATTTTTTCAAGTAGGCCAAAACTGCTTATACATTTGTAATTTCTTAACAATATTGTTAAGAAAGACCTTATTTTCAAATCCAGATTTCTCAATGTTTTTTTTTATGTAACTGCATTGTTTAAAATTATTTTAGATTATTTATAGTCTAAATAACCATATAATCATTGACTTATACTTTATTGAGTTAAAATTAATTTTAAAATAGTGGATGTGAATGATGGAGACACAAAAATTAACTTGCGTCAACTAACGACATAGGCCATAATGTAAGGTAACCTTACCCCCTCAACATACATATCAACGTATCAATGTTTACATACTGTCATGTGATTTTATAAGAATCAAAGTATTTAAGACTAGAAAAAATTTCTAAAAAAAATCTGGTAAAAAATACAGAAAAGCTAGGTCTTAAACGAATTTTAAAATAATAAAAATTATTGATAGTTTTGCATTAGTTAGTAAAAATGATTATTATTAATATAAATTTAACTGTAATAAACGACCTATCAATAATAAGGTCAATGGTAAGTCAATAATCGGCTCTTTGAATTTTTTGCGCTGTCAATAATACATACATTCGACCTGTTGGTTTCAAGTTGATATAATAATTATTAAATGTACTGCTATTAAAGTTAATCATAAAATTAGTTAATTATAAAAAATAAGTTGACAATATTGATTTGAAACACGATAAAAAAATTCAAATATTCATGATTACTCTTATAGTGTCAATAATGAGGGCTTTTACCTTATATTAAATATTCTTAGACATTTAAATAAACTTTCTAAAATATTTCTAAAGTGAATTGATAAAATAATAAAAAAACCTTGTACTAACAAGGGGAAATGAGTGTAGTTGATAAATTATAATTACCAAGTGTAAGGTCATCTATTCTTCCTCAACTTTAACGTATCGATATATCATGTGACTTGTATTTATCAACTTGTACGTATGTTTATTTATTAGTATTATAACTCAATTTATTTTTAAAATATTAATCGACATAATTTATTAATTTTATAAATAAAAAAAAATTTTCTGATAACACAAGGCTGAATTTTAATGTTGAAATAAATTTTTATTTGTCGAATAAAAGTGGCAGAATAGGATTTGGAGCAATACTCGGGTTCTTTGCCCATATCGGAACGATAGTAGCGTATCCAGATGCTGGGCTAAATCATGTAATTTGTTGCATACCGTGTCCTACTTTCAGAGGATGTAACCCAATAGTCTCTGGGAATGTTATCAGCGCCGTTGTCCTGTGTACTACACACTTTGTTATACATTTTTGGTATGATTTATCTCTTTTACTTAATATGTGTTTGATCATTATTCATTATCATTATCAATAATGGTACATTTATCTCATCTGTGTTATTACCACACGTAATTATGAAGATAATTATAGTAAACACCAGCCAATTTTTTAAAAATTCATAAATAAATAATTTAATTTGAGTAAGATTAAATAGACTAAATTCATAATTTATTACTATTTTATTGCGAAATATCTCTCAGTGTATCTATAATTATTTTTTTCAAAATCAAAAAAAAATTTTATTTCTTTGGCTATAAATAAAATTTTCAACGAATTCATATGAATTTTTTTTAATATTAAATGCTTTAAAACTAATTGAAAAATATATGTTTAAGATTTTGAAACTACTCAATTACCAAATTTTATTTGAAATTTTAAAAAATACTATAATACAATCATCAAAATTTTAAATTGATTAAAATAAAATAAATCAAATTTTTTGAATCGTAAAAATTTTCACTTTTACCGTATTTTCGAGAAATAACAATTAAACGCGAGATTATATTAAATTTCTGTAAATTGCATCTGAAAGCTTATTTAATAAGCTTCGATTTGCATGCTTATTTATTTTTCTAAATTAAATAGTTTAGGAATGACAGCAATTCAAAAATTTTTAAAAATCGCAAAAATTTTCACTTTCACCGTATTTCCGTGCAATACTAATTAAACGCGATTTCCTACACGGAGAGAATTTAATGGTAAATACAACTATCCGAGTATTGTAAAAACAGGCTTCTTAGTATGAATAATTGCAAGAACTATCCAAATTGTTAACTGAACTATCCAGATAGTTACATTTACCATCTGGATAATAATTATTACCATCTGGCTGGTAACTTAAAGATGGTAAACTTAATCATAATATATGTTAACCGCTAAAATCATGTTGATTGTAAATTCTACAATCATGATAGTAATTATTACCATCGCAGCTAGTAATATGATTAGTCACTATGTGACTACCGTGACTTATGAATTGTAAATAAACAAAAATTTCGCTTTATTAAATAATGACTTTTGTTATATTGCACTGTACTTTCTTAAATATTGAAATTTTTGAAGATATAAGCATATATTTTATATATTTATATATAATATATGTAAATATATAAAATATATGAAAAATTGATGTGGGTACTCAAATGAAAGGTCTCGATGAGTGTAATGTCTGGGTGAATTTATATCTTTAAAAATGTCAATAGTTTACAAGATACAAGGTCATTTCTTAATTATTGATATTTTTAAAGATGTAAGCTCATCCTGATGTCACACTCATCAAGAGCTTTCATTTGAGTACCCACATGCATTTTTGATATATTTTTTATATATACATATATAATATATATAAATATATAAAATATATGAAAAATTGATGTGGGTACTCAAATGAAAGGTCTCGATGAGTGTAATGTCGGGATAAGCTTATATCTTTAAAAATGTCAATAGTTAACAAGATAAAAGGTCATTTCTTAATTATGTGTCTAGAAATGGAGCATTTTCGAATGCAACCTAAATACTTATCATGATAAATTGACTATCGATGAGAATGATATGAAACCTTGAAAAGGCGGAAATTCAAGTCAAGACCTTTGCAATCACACTAAATTTCACAAAAAAACTGATTTTATCATATGACTATCCTGGAGACAAAATTTTTGTTATTCTCTTAATAATATAGATATACTCTTCAATACTCACTCTTATGTCAAACATTAGAATGTTATTATATTCTGACTCTAAAATCGAAAAAATTTAGTTTTTTATACTTCTTGTTTATTTTTTTTATGATTGCAATCATGATGATTTTAACTATCTCCGATGATAAAAGTTACCATCTAGATGATAAACCGTATCATCATAATTGTGGGAATTAATATATACTGATTGTACTAATTACAATCGCCGGATAGTTGCATCTATCATCTTAACTTTGTAAAAGTTAATAACCATCCTGGATAGCAGAAGCTACAAAATAGGGATGGTTACCGTAAACATAAAATTCTCTCCGTGTATAAAATTTCTGTAAATTACATCTGAAAGCTTATTAAGTAAGCTTTAATTTGCATACTCAAAGTAAGAGCCCCAGTAGCTGCTCAGGAACCTGTACCTGCTCACTCCATATATTTGTATATCTGCATTTGTGAATATAGATATACAAATACATGGAGTGAGCAGGAACTGGAGTTTTTACTTTATATATTTTTAAAAGTAATTAGTTCAGGAATGACAGAAATTTGAATTCTTCAAAATCCTCAAAAATTGGTCCTTTTACTGTTTTTTTGCAAAATAACTATTGAATGCGATAACTTGTAAAATTTTTGTAAATTGCATCTGAAAGCTTATTAAATAAATTATTTTGGTCTAGGCCAAAAATTACTTACTCTCTCTGTCTATTTAATCGAATTTTACTCTTGCATTCGTTTTGGAAATGATTCTTGCACGCCTCATAAGCGAAGCGGATGAGGTAGTGCTCCACTCTCGCTTTACAAAAATCAAGTGCATTTTTTTAACTAAAATTGTGTCTATTTATTTTCAATTGCACTTGTAGAATAATATTTACATATAAATGTCATGAAAAAACACTTGTTTCAACACTTATGACATTTTGCTTTTTAATTAAAAAAAAAAAATGTTTAAAAAAATTATTCCGTGGACGTCCGTGTCTCTGATGTACACAGAAAGAAAGGTTCACTTGAGCCAAGAAAATATTTTTCTTCATAATTATTTACTTGGGCGAAAAAAAAATTTTTTTTTGACACAAGAAATTTCACTTATTCCAACAAATCAATTCCCTTGCTTCAAGGAATACGTTTCTTGATCCTAAGACAATTTATTTAAGTCAAGAAAATTTTCTTGTTTTGAGAAAATTTCTCTCTTGCTCCAAAAAATTAAGTTCTTGACAGAAGTAAATTTTCTTGTCTTGAGAAAATTTTTCTCTTGCTCCAAAAAATTAAATATCTTGATAGTAAATTTTCATTAATATTTCTATTGACTAACATGTCAAATGGGAAGATCAAATAATATTGAATCATTTTTTTTCATTCAATATGTATAATTGCGCGCTAAAATAATCTAAAATGGGTATCAAATATTCAAGAGAAAAATTTTCTCAAGATGAGAAAATTTTTTTCTCAGCTGAAGTAGGTGACGCTGCTTCCCTAAAGTATCTAAAAATCTTGATCAAACATAAAAATTTCTTGTATCAAGTATTTATGATAATTTGAATTAAGAAAAAATTACTTCCACCAAGAATAGAATTCCAAGAAAAATTTTTACTTCGGCCAAGACAACTTCGGTCTTCCTTCGAGTGACCGAAAATTTACTTGAGCCAAGAATGTTGTTCTCCAGTCAAGAAATCTTTCTTTCTGTGTATGTATGGAAACTGGCGTGGTCACAATAACTGTCGAAAAACTTAACTGATCAAGTCCATTTTTTTTATACGCTTCAGTATTATCCAAAACTAAGTCCTTTCGAAGATCACGGTCTAATTCAATATAGTTTAATTATAATTAGCAATAAACTAAAATCCACTTATCGTTTGTTTATCTATATTTATGTAAATAACGTTCGTTTAGAATACATGCGCACACGGAAAAAAAAATATTGTTCAAATGACTATCCAACGTATCCTCAAATGACGTTTCCTTAAAATAACGATCCGGATTGCTGATTTGAGGATTCATTTGTTTGACTTAAGCATACAGAGTATAGCTCTTGTCAATATATGTACACTGATAGAAGGATTTCTTAGTATTTAAAAAGATTTCTTTGTATTTAAGAAATCATTTCTTAAACATAATTTCTTAGTATTTAAAAAATATTTCTTAAATACAAAGAAATATTTCTTAAATATTAAGAAATATAACTACTAAGAAATATTTCTTAAATACAAAAAAATATTTCTTAAATACTAAGAAATATTTTTTAAATGCTAAGAAATGATGTTTAAGAAATGATTTCTTAAATACAAAGAAATCTTCTTAAATGCTAAGAAATCCTTCTATCAGTGTAGTTTCGTAAAAACAGACAACTGTTTTGTTAACGTGAGGATCTGTATAGTTAAATTAACTAAATGTAACGCTAAAATAATGATATGGATCGTCATTTTGATGATCCGCTGTATAGCTGAATTGGCTATACAGCGTATATCTCTAAAAAAATGACTATACGGCGTATAGTCAGAATAACGATACGTATCCTTATTCTAACGATATTTTTTTCTCCGTGCAGTACCTTTCTTTTCTGGATGGACAATGCCGCGAAAGATTTAAAAGTATTTGTATTTTATCCTAATCAATTTTATTATGGAAAATGAGATTATGAGGCTTGCACTTTTGGATTTTCCAAACTTTTTTAGTAGTTGTTGAATTCACTATGAAGTCTACTTCTATTTTGGCTGCCTAATGGTCTTTTATTTTATTAATTGATATCATTCCTTATTAAATCAAACCATATTTCATGATCATCATTTTTTAATCGAAAATTAACTTCATTAAGATAGCTTCTTGTAATTAATGATTATAACTAGAGAAAATAATAATTTTAATTGAAGGGAAATCCATATAATTGATACCGTAGCCGCATTTATTTTAATTGGCCTGACTACGAGGACTATTTTACCACTTGCTTTTTATACATTCAATGTTATGTTAAAAGTAAGTTAACTTTTTATTAATTTATAAAATCCTTTTTTTCCTGATTAAACTAGTGTTATTTTTCTTGTGAAAATAAATCCAGTATAATTTTAGAAAGCACCCGATTATCTGATTGATGAGCTAGATAAGTGTCTAAAAGAGGCGTTGAATGTCGATGGGGTTCTAGAATTTCGTAATGAAAAATTTTGGATCCAATCATTTGGTAAATTAGTACGTATTTTTAATTAAAAATTAAATCATTTTATAAGAAAAAAAAATTACTTGATTCAAGAAAAATATTCTTATTAGGAGTTATGAAAATTTTAAACTTAAATTCTGATTGAATTATCGAAGATACAAGAAATTTATACGATATATTTTTTGTAGAAAATTGAATACTCTACAAAAAAAAATGCTTGCCAATTTTTTCCTAACACAATAGTTTGTTTAAAATTTCAATTTTAATTCTTTACAAATCACCACAGGTTATGTACGTATAAAAATTGATTGCGAAGAATTAAAATCAAAATTACGGGTGGAACATTGAAAATACAAAAAAATGATCACGAGATCTTTTTTATCGGAAATTTAATTTTTGACAAAAAGATCTAGTTAATTCTATTGTATCTCTATAATAGTCACTTCACAATTTCGATTTTGATTCATCACAAATAACTTTTACATATATAGCCAGTACGAAAAATAATTTTTTTTTTCCGAGGATTAATTAAGGTACAAGGTAACATTGATTAAAGATATTACCGACTTGTAATTTTGAAACAGCAATATTACTCTTTGAATCAACTAAAGTTTTTTAAATGTATCACTTCAAAGTTTGCGGAAATAACACAATTCTTTGATATTTATTTTGTTTAAACAATGAAAATAGAAAAATAACATCAGGGATATGTACACCTGTAATTTTTAAACTTTTTTACAAGTACACATCTTTGTTATTTTGTAATTGATTTTTTTCTTAAGGTAGTACCCTCGCCAAAGTCGTTTTCTTAGGATTTTTTTTTAATTTTGGCAGATTAATGTTCATATAATTCTGCGTCGATTGGCGCAATTTGAGAATTTTTGACCATCTAGTTTCCGAGATATTTAATTTCAAAGTTTGAGTTTTGAACGCTCTTATACATTACGGTATACGGGATATCGAAAAATTTACCTACAAACATTTTTATATCTCAGAAACTTTTCTTAGGATCTTTTTAAAAAACTACAGTAACGTTAACTAACAACTAAACAATTTAAAAAAAAAAATTCATTGATAATTACCACACAGTTTCAGAGATATTTATTAGTAAGTGATGAAAAATTTACCAGACTTTAGCCGAGGAGGGGATACGTTAATAAAGCTGTGGCAACAGCGCAAGTTTTGTGAGCCGCGAAAGAAGTATGAGACGCGCATGCGCTGACAAATTTGAAAAGTTTAATTTACGTTAGGTGTAATATTATAGTTATTAATTTTATTTATTTAAAAAAAAAACTATGATTATTTTATGAAAATAAGTATTTTTTTATCATACTAAAGTTAGCCGATATTTTTAATTTTTTGAGTTTTTTTTAATAATTAAATTCGAAAAAAAAAAATTTTTTTTTTATATTGCATTTACAGTTTTTGAAGTTTTTTTCAAGTGAAATTTTTTTTTAATTTTTTTGTAATCATTTTTTCAATAAAAAAAAATTCTAAAAATTTTTAAATTTCGGCTGAATTAATTTCCTTTTTTTTTATATTTAATAAATTTCAAAAAGTTAACAATTTTAATATAATAATATATATTAATCTTTCATAAGTTATAAAAATAATAATCACATGAAATAATGAAAAATACTTAAATTTAAAATCAGTTAATACATAAACACAAAAATTTAATTACTTATTTTTCTGAAAAAACAAAACAATATTGTCAATTATTTTTTTTCTATTTGTAATTTGTATAGTTATTTGCATATGTGCTAGAGATTTCTGTCGTTTTTCAAGGACTTTTTTTATGAATCGTCTTTTATAAGTCGATTTTTCCGACATTGTTATTATATTTCCGAATAAATGTATGTAAATAAATAAATAAACGCATGTATCAAAACAGAGGTTAGTCTACAGCTAGTCCAAAACAATACAGTATAACCACTATAATAGTATTTTTCTTACCTAGGGCAGGAAAATAAGAAATGTCTCAGATTACATGTAATTGTTGACCGAGGCGAAGCCGAGGTCGACAAACATGTGATCTGAGGCTTTCTTATTTCCTGCCCGTGGTGAGAATACTATTTTTCTCCTCGACGGAGGCGGAAAGCGGCATTTTCATTTGGCGCAGCGGGCGGAAAATTGACGCTTTCCGCCCGGAGGGGAGAAAAATATCTTAACGCTCACGCAGTATTGCCAGACTTTTCAAACGATCAGTTTCTCGTTCGTGATTGGCTGAAATAAGTACATAAACAGCAAAAAGTTTTAGGCTTGTCAATAATGACTATCCGGTATGTGTACCGTACACTTTAGCATAAACTTTTGACGACAGAAGTCGCGAGGGTAATACCTTAAGGGATCATTTTGGTTCCGGAGCTCGAAAAAAAAGCTAATACTAATTATTTTTTTACACAGAAACTATTGCATGCCTTAAGCGCGAAGCGCGCAGGTATGCTCTACTCTCGCCTAAAAGTCGTGATTTCGATTAAAACGTGATTTTCATAATTTAAACGAAAAAAATTATGGATAAAAAGCATATTGAAATAAATAATAGTAACTACAGAATACGTTAAAAAAATTATCTTATCGATTAAATAAGATTTCTCAGAAAAAACTCGTTTTTCTGATGAATTAAATGAATAAGAGCGTGGTATTCACGGGAGCTATGGGCTTAACACCACAACTTTGTCAAAAATCACTTTCACGATTTAATTTTTGTTTTGTTTTATTCCTGAGGAAGTTTATCAAAAACCTTGTGAAAATTACGTGTCAAAATAATTCCGTTTCGATACAGTTAATTTTTTTCGATTTTCAGTTCGGTGACTTTTTCTGCGATTTCGGCAGCCGTATATATTATTTTTTATAAATAGAATTGAAATAACTATAAACAAGCAGAAACTTTACATACATGATGGTATAATTACTAACTGTTTTATCATCTGTTAAAATTTTTCTTTAGTTCGACCTACAGAGGGAATAATACTACTCGCGGGAAAATTCAAATTAAAAACGAATAATTTTTGTTATGATCTAAATAATTCATGTATGACATGAGCGCTTAAGGCATGCTCATTTGAATTTTCCAAACTTTTATAGATATTACTATAAAATTTATTCAGCTTGACAAATACACTTTAATGTCACTAAAAATATCTAAAATTATTTATTTAGGGGAGGGGGGGGGGCAAAATGGGGTAGGGGTGGTAACAAAATGGGATACCCCCAAAATTTTGTAAAAAAAATTTTTTTTTCCAAAAAGCTCTTTTAGCTTTCTAAAATATATTTTAACGTCATTTCCTACAATTTCAGAGGAAAAAAATTTTTTTAATTAAAAAACATGAAAAAAATTTTTTTTTCTAATTTTTTTTTGCATACAGTAAAAAAATTTTCGTCAAATTTAACACAAATATTTGTGTTACTGACTGTTTTTACACATACTAATGTTAATTCTACATTCTAGTGTGTTAACTCAATACATGAGAATGTAAAATTTTACACACTAGAGTGTACTTCGCTACACAAAAATTTTTACACTTTACACATTGACGAAAAATTTTTTACTGTGCAGTAATTTTTATCGTCATTGTGCATTGTAATCATTTTTTTTTCACATCTAAGATTTTTTTTTCTAAATTTTTAAGTTCTCACTTTACAAATAAATAATTTAAAAAAAAAAAAAATCGGGAAGTCATTGGTTCCATGCCAGTTTTCGAAAATCAAGTTCTAATCTGCTCTCCACATTTTTAAGGTCTTAGGAAGTAGCTCTTAATATTCCTACGAGGATTTCTATCAGGGTGTGTGTGTGTGTGTGTGTGTGTGTGTGTAAACCTCTCATAACTTGTGAGCAACTCCACTGATTTGAACGACAATCACGTCATTCGATAAGGTTCAGCGAAACTTAGACTTCCTCATAAATTTAAAATAACTTTTTTCTTTTAACAGCTTTTAAACAGATGTAACGATCGATTCCAAAATCTAAACAGTTCTTTAGTTTAAAAAACGACGTTGACTGCTGCAAACCGCATCAATATCGGGTGATGTGTTGAAGTGAAATCGTACATTAATTATTTTAAAAAAGTATGTTTTTCAAATAACATCGAATTTATTCTCGAATTATTTTTGATGACATCATTTAACTATGAATGCTCAGAAAACTGAGTCAGAGGCCGCCAATTTCTTCAAAATCATTTGGTGCGCTTGTGAGATATTTAATTTAAAAAGTAAAATCTTCAGGCCTACAAGATTATTCAACTTGAAAAAATTTTCCTGAATCCCTAAACCAAGAAAGAGAGTGCAAAAAAATTACGAATCTTTTTTTTCATGCTATTATTTTGAATTGCGTGAGAACTATGAGTCTAAAAATTTTTTCACCGGGAGTTTCAAAAACTAGAATTTTCTCAAGAGAACTCTTTTTTTTTACCTTGATATTATTTTTACTCAAGCGAAACCCGTCAAAAATTATTACAAAGTTTAAAAATTTTTTTTACTACCTCAATTCCTGTTAGGAGTATATTGCTTTAACTAACAATGTCTCTTTTTTAGGTGATTTGTTCCTCTCTTTGGGTTCTTTCGTAGACTTATCGATAAGAAAATGTTATTTTTTTAACGATACTTCATTTTCGGATGAAGAAATTTTTTTTTTCACTTTTTCAGGGAGTACCCCATTTTGCCCGCAAAAAAAAATTTTTTTTCTACGGCAACTTGAAATTTGATTATTTTTCTTTAATTACGACTGAAAACGAGAAAAATCAGCGTATTTAAGTCCTTAAAATCATAACGATTTCTTAAGTACCCCATTTTGCCCCCCCCCTCCCCTATATATATATATATATATATATATATATATATATATATATATATATATATATATATATATATTGCTGCTATATATATATATATATATAATGAAAATGGTCTTCTTTTGAGGCTCAATCACGCTTAAACCACTGATCGTATTGACATGAAACTACGACCATTCGATGCGAAATTTTTCCTAGATGGTTTATGGCTATTTATTTTTCGAATTCCAACATTCCCTCATTTTTTTATTGCTGTTTTACTTTTATGAACATTTATCCCGCTAATAAAAACAAAAGACAAGCATTTTCTCTTGATTCTTTTGTTGTCATGGATTTCAACGGAATATATTAAACGGATTATGCTCTTTTATATTCAGCTAAGAATCTACTCACACTCCCACGCACCCACCCGCTCGCTCCCACTTATACCCAATGGAATAACTGATGAAAAACAAATTTTCTTATGAACTCCGCCGTCCATCTTACAGCATTAAATAAATATTTTTATTTTTAGATAAGAAATTTTATTAATTTATTTTTTTTTAATTTACTTGAGAACGGCTGGACCGATTGGGCTACTTTTTTTTTATCTTCAGAATTGTCAGGAGAAAGCTTTGTATGGAAGAAAATTATAAAAAAGTCCGCTAAATAGTTAAAAATTTCTATAATAACCAAAGGATTTTCATCTATACAGTCACTCATCATGAAATCTCCGGAACCATAGGACTTAGAAACGTGAAACTTGGTAGGAATATTACTTTTGCTATGTAGAGGTCAGCTAAAAACGGATTTTAAGAAATTCATCCCCCAAAGGGGATTGCGGAGGCGTTAACAATGAACAATTCCCGTTTTTAAACTATAGCTCCATACACGGAGAGAAAAATGTGGAAATCATTCCTATAATTTTAATGAAATGTTTTCCTATACCATTTTAGGAGCGATTACTTAAATTATGGGAATTGTACCCATAATTTTTGGGAAATGTTATTATAATTATGGGAATGGTTCCTATAATTATAGGAACGGTACCTATAATTATAACTGTAATATCGGCATGATTCCCATAATATATAGGAATAGTTTCTATAATATTATAGGAACCATTCCTACAATATTATAGGAACCATTCCTATAATATTATGGGAACCATTCTCATACTATTATAGTGTTGATGCCTAATAATATTGAGATATTTATCATTACAACTCAAGTTATTTGTGACTTCGATGACCACTTTGAAGCATTTGAAATTATTAGTAATTTCGATAATTTTACTTGCTTCCCAATAACATCATTTGAAATATGTAAAATAAGTAGGTAATATTGTTCGTATAAACAATAAAAGTTACATACCCAAAAGGTGGATTTAATAAATATTCAACGTATGTATTGTAATTAAATAATTTGTTTTAAAAATAAAATGAAATTGTAAAAATAAACAATGAATTTCCATATCTATTTTGCTCCTTTAATTGTATAGTGAGAAAATATCCCTTTTATTAGAGAAACTTTAGAATTGCTACAATATTTTTCAATATTATCTAACACAATAATAACTGAGTTGGAATAAACAATTTAAGATTAAGTACATACGTGAATAAAAATTATAAAAAAGAAATTTTTTCATTTTAGTGAAAGATCAATTTTTATTTACAAAAAAAAATTTATTAGCAAAAGAATATATATAATAATTACTTTATATTTTTTATGTGATTGCTTCATTATTATGAACATAAACATTTTTCTATTATCATGTGCGTCATTCTCATAATATTATAGGAACTATTCCTTTAATAGTATAGGAACCATTTCTATAATAATATAGGAACCATTCCCATAATATATTGAAGCTATTTCATTATTGTATAGGAACGTTTCCAATAAACTATTGATATGATTCCCATAATGAGCATAGGATTGATACCTATAATGATCATTTTATTATAGGAACCATTCCCATAATTTTTGGAAAGGTTCCTATAAATTTCTCTCCGTGTAGACTTCAAATTTGGTAGGAATCTTCTGTAAGAGATGTAGAAATAGTCTATGAACGAATTTTACGATAGCTTACCCCAAAGAAGATTGCGGGGGCGTTAACAATGAAAATTTTAATCTCGAAATATAGCTTCTAAAAATTCTAAATATGGTAGGAATCTTTAATCATTCATGTAAAGATCATCTAAAAATAGATTTCAATAAAGTCTACTTCCGACAGGAATTGCGGGGGTGGGTGTTAAAATCTAAAATTTTAATTTCCAACCTGTAACTTCTACAGGGGAACTTCCTGTATGTGGGGATATTCGTGTATTTCCTTACAACAATCGTCTCTTTAGCAGCGGAGAAAAAGTCATTGAGAGATTTCCAAAACTTAACTTTACATGTAGCTATCCAATCAACGGACTAAGAATTTTACATTCATTTTACATTTGCAGATCACATAACCGATGAATTCTTTTATTGTGGGGATTGCGGGAATGTAACAGATTAAAATGAATGCATTTTCCAAGAACTTGAGATGTGGAAAAGAAATTTAGTTACTTATTTCAATAGAATTCATAAAAAACATGTACAATTAATTTTCTACAAAAAATTAACGTCACGGAGAAAATTTTAGTTAACAGACAATTCGTCGCACTTGAACATAGATAGATTTCAACCTCACATATGAGACTTGCAATAACTTCAACTAAAACTTTCAATGCTCATTTCAAATTTTTTTCTTCGTGTCTTAAATAAATTTTCTATTATTTTTTCTTTTCGAATTTGTATAATCTGAGATGGTTACAGTTACCATCTTCGATTATAGCAGTTATAATTTTTAATAATTACAATTATCATTTTCGATAGTAATCGTTACCATTATTAATAGTAACTATTACAATTGTCAATTATACCACCTATTAATTTGTGACTAATTAATTTTATTACCATTCTAGATAGTAGGAGTTAATATTTTTGTATAGTAAATAGTATAATTAATCTTTCTCCGCGTAATAAGGCTTTGTTTATATTAATATAATTTATTTAGAATAAAAAAATCATTTATTAAACTGTAATAAATAATACTGATAAATCCATCTATCAGTTTACTTTCAAAAATGTAAAAAAAATTTTTTTGAAAGTTACAAACCAGAAGAATCCCTTAATGAATTTCACTATCTACGAAAAAAATCTTCAAGTTCCGCAAACTTGAGTTTTATTAAAAATTATAAAGAAGGTGATTAGTGATTACTAACTCTGTCTTCCTCTTGTCTAACTATAAATTAATAACAATAATTTTATTAGTCGATTGAAGATAAAATTATTATCATTATTATTCTCAGGCAGGAAGTTTATCGGTTCGTATTAGACGGAACGCTAATGAAATCCACGTAATTAATAAAGTGGCTGAGCATCTTTCTAAAATAGTTTCGTCACTTAAAGTCGAAGAATTTGATGCCTGGGGACTTGGAAAGGCAGGCAAGTTTGACGGCAGTCAATCCTGCAATTCTCTTGAGTATTATATTGATGAGATTTTACCACGCGCTAATAAAATTGATGAGGATGCGGGAGAGTGCCCTGATAAAGCCGGCGTGAAAGTTTTGAAGATCGATCAACTGTTGGGAAATGGGTTTGACTATAATTTTGATGTCAAGGTCGCTTTGGAAAATGGTTGTTGTGAGAGTATAAAATCATCCAGTCATCCCAGGCTCCTTCATGGTGGGACTAGATCTAGGATTCGCGAAGATAATCGTGAGAACATTTCGACCAATAGTAATGTCAATAACAATAATCATAATGATAATAATGATGATAATCATAGACTGATAACTTTGTATCGTAATGAAAATATGAAAGTTGTTGACCACTTGCATCGTGACAGAAAAGGTAATGTTTTGTTGACGGGACTGGGAGATTTCCGAAGTTATTCTTCGGTACTTTATAAATAATGATAATTTAATTAGTAATTTAGTTTAATTATTTTGTTTATATAATACTGAATAAAATTGTTTTTTAGAAATTTTTCTTTCACTTATTTTTTTATTGAAACTAAAGAAATTTTTATACTTTATTAAATTAGGTAATTACTTAAAACTCATAGTTTTACAATCAACAATACATTAATTCATAAAAAATATTATATTTATTAAATTTATGCGCTAATTTATTTGCAGAATTTTTTTTAACGATTTCATATTTTATTTTTAAGTTAATGAAAAATAAAAAAAATGAAAAAATGTCAATTTTTCAGTGAAAATTTTTTTTTAATTATATCAATATTGCAATGTTCCTTGTATTGTTCAATTTTTACACGTAAAATGTGGAAAAAAATGAAGAAAATTGATAGATTTATTTCGAATTGTTTTATCAACTAATTAGAAAATTTATTTTTACAAATTTTCATTATTATTATGGTAAATCCGCTGTGAAATAGAATAATTAAAAAAAAATATTTCTAATTTTTAAAAGTAAATTATTTTGATTCAAAATTAAACCAAAAATTGAATTGAAAAATTACTTACACCAAATCGAATACTTGTAATATGTATCATAAATTTATATTTTAAATAAAATCATAAAAAAATAACTTTCAAACGTGGATATAATTATTTTTAAATTTAATGTAACTATTTCTTAGAAAAATTTTAGTTATCATGCAATTTTTCAACAATTTTAGGCTTAATGATTTTTTATTATTTCTTATCACACTGTACATAGTGTGAATAATTTTTAAATAAATTTTAAAAATAATAGTGCTATCACAGGATCAGTTACAAATATTATTATTATTATGCTTTACTTGTACACCTCTCGGTTTTTACAAGGATGATTCCTCTTTTTTTTCCTAGCTCTACGCTTTTTCCATTTCTCATATTGGACCTCAGCAAGTCCCACCCGACACTTCATTTCTACTTTTTAATTTTTGCGGCTGTGGACCGACTTGTGCTTTCTGTACCGTATTCACCCTGAACCTCACCTTCTCAGGCTGTTGGAACAGAATCATGGGGAAACCACAGAGAAAACCCATGATAGTACAGTCGGAACTGGGCTAAGTCTACAGTGATTGATAAGAAACTCTTCTTTATCGACCACTGGAGCATTAGGCCCCTCTCCTAGTGTGCAGAGATCCCTCGCGCTAGCCAACGTTGACTAGAGTGGTCACCCATTCAAGTTGTTGCTTAAATGTGTGATCGCCCAAGTCAGACGTGTGCCGCCCGGCTATCTCTGCCACTTCCAGAGGCTGGCAACGTAACGTAACGCACATATTTTTAATTATAATCACTGAAAAAAAATAATAGTTTAAAAAAACTAAAAACACGCTTTTTATAGAAAACCAAACTAAAAAATAGAAAATAAATTTAAATTAAGAATAGTGTTAAAAATTTCAATAAATATAAATTAATAATAGTGTAAATAAAAAAATGTATTTTATTTTAAAAAGCGTGAGGTGCATGATGTCAATAGTTATAAATATTTTATTGACAGATATGAGTAGAGTGATTATCATTTTGATAATATCTTAAAAAGCACCCCACGCTTTTTTTAAAATAAAATACATTTTTTTATTTACACTATTATTAATTTATATTTATTGAAATTTTTAACACTATTCTTAATTTAAATTTATTTTCTATTTTTTAGTTTGGTTTTCTATAAAAAGCGTGTTTTTAGTTTTTTTAAACTATTATTTATTTTTTACTTTTTAGTTTGGTTTATTTATAAAAGCGTGATTTTTTAGTTTTTTTAAACTATTATTTGTTGATGATCAAAAATATTCAGGCGCGCAAATTACCCACGGAGAGTTACATACTGACATACTGACATACTGACATACAAGTGAAGCTAATAAAAAATAATTATTTATAAATATTATAAATACGGGGAATCAGAGTTCGATTTCGGAGAGCGAGCCTGAGAAACGGCTACCAGAACCAAGGAAGGCCGCAGGCGCGCAGATTACCCACGGAGAGTTACTGACATACTGACAAACTGACATACAAGTGAAGCTAATATAAAGCGTGTAATATTGGTGCGTGCTGGGATCGAACCCGGGTCCCCACTCTTTCGAAAAGCGAGCACCGAGCCGACCAGGCCATTGCCAGCCTTTTGGATCAGTTACAAATAATTTAATAGACAAATGTGACGGAACACATTTATAAAACCAACAAACTATTCAAAACTCTTCCAAAAACTTAACATAAAAAATTAATTATCACTGAAAAATATATTAAACCGTGAAAAGGCACCAATTCTTATCAAGACCTTTCTGATATCAAATTTAACTTTAAAAATTTCTTTAAATATAATAATATGCTCGTTACAAAATTTTTTTCTAACTCTCTTAAATATTTGAATCATAAATGACTATCGCTGATAAAATATCAAATCCGATTATCAATAAAGATATACCCATTAAAATTTTTTCATAATAGTCTCTTAATTGTATAAATAAATTTTTGACATGTAACTACATTGATATGTAAAATAAAAAATAAATAAATAAACAAATTTTGTTTATCGCTAAATTCGACTCTATTTATAACTACTCCGAAAACTTATCATAATAAATTAACTATTGCTGAAAAGCATATGAAACATTAAAAAGGCATAAATTCAGGTCAAAACCTTTCTAATGATCTAAATTTAATTTGAAAAACTCATTTCATATCGTAAGAATTTTTATGTTATTTATTACTTATACATTAATTGTGATAATTACGATGTTAACATCGTAAAAATTCATGAGTAAATAGTAATCTTCGAATTATAAAATCATAGAAGTTAAGATATTGAAAGGCTAGTCCTGGATTACGATGTTACTATTGTAATTTTTCATATGATTTTTTTTCCGTGTACGCATACATACGTTGTCTTGGTCGCAGAGTCACTGTGAGAACTCTGTTTACTAAAAAAATAAACATATGGTCGATCAAAATGGGAAAATTCGGTGTGAATGCCAATCAAAATTTTTTAATTACAACTAAACGAAGCAATATCAAGCTTTGATATTGAATAGGATTCTTCATTGAAGTTGAATGAGAGGGCTGAAAAAAAAATGAGTCCTAAAATTGTATATATTTTTAGGTTTCTTGACTACACCACCATAATTTGAGTTATTTCCACTAAAGTTAAAAAAACGGGTTTTTTCACCTAAATTGATAATTAATTTACTAAGCAGTGTTTTTAATTAGTTCAGTAATCATTCTTCTTGCCACCAGTGTATTTTTTTAACCATTTATACGAGGATTATAGATTAAAAATACAATTTCTCGTAACGAGATAGGAAACTTGAATTTTAGGCCTCAGTAGAGCATTGCCTAAATAAAAAAGTATTTTTACCTTCAAATTTAATAAGAGTGGAATCAAATTTTTTACAAATTTACTACTACGAATAATTGTAATTAAATGTTCAAGAGTTTCCTTTGAACAAAATGAATAAAATTCCTTGCAGTAAACACTTTCAATAATTACGAATAAATGCGAGAGTACTGAGATTTAATCAATTAATTAAATCACCTCGCAAATTAATTGCATGACGCAAGTAATTGTCACGTCTGACGGTACACTGTCTGGATCTAATGTCATTGTCCGTGGAGAAAGTGTATGAAGCAAAAGCAATTGTTTTGCCGTGCGAATAATTTTAAGAAATTTAATCCCACACTTTTTCTTGGGTACAATATAAATAAATAAATTTCACCTGATACTCTCAAAAAAATAGAGTTTTATAAAACCCCGGTGTGTGTAATCATACTCACAATTACAATCACACTCATAATTGCTTAATTGCATTAAGAAACCTTTTACACTCAATTCCTTGATTCACTGTACTCTCTAATAGTCCGGGGGCCGGTCATAAGACGTTATAAGACGGTCATAAGACGAAAAAATGTTACTTAAAAATGTTTTAAATTTTTTATTAAATTTAAATTGTTTAAAAGTTATTACAGTAATTAAAATAAATAAATAAAATACATATAAGCATATAGACATGTATATAAGCGGGTACACGCGTGCGGGAACCGCTGGACTTTGAGAACCGCGGTCGCGCTGATCCCCACTCCGACGCGCAATCTCAAATAATTTAAAAAAAAAATTCATATCTCGAAAATTAATGAATTTACAGAAAAAAGTTATTGATTATTTTCACTTTAAAATAATTAATTCTACCAGAAAAAAATTGTTCCATTTCAAATTTCAAAAATTTTTTAAAAAACAATTGTTTAAACAAAACGTACCATTTTTTTTTTAATTTGACAAGCAGATTCGTATTCAGCAGGTCAAAATACATAAGAATCAACTTTAACTTCCCATCGACCTCGAATTGCATACGGGTCTTATGACCGGCCCCCGGACTATAATGTAAGAAACAAACTGAGGAGATAAGATAAATGAATAATTTTGAAACAGCTGTATCGAAATCTTCATCCATATTCATGCAATTTCAATTCAAGTTCCTCTCTCCTCACGTACTACGTGTTTATCAACGTGTACTGCCGATCGATTCCCTTCGTCAATACAATTCGAGAGCTAACTGCGTACACTCTAAGCTCAAGTGTTTGACCATCAGTACTGAATACCTAATGACTGCTTCGAATTCCCTTCTCAATTCGTTATATTTATTATATCTATTTTTTGTTTTAGAATCATCAATATTACAACAGTGACTGATTTTAAATAAAAGGTTTTGATGTCATACTTTACCGATAGTATTCCTTATAAAATTTCCTCATCTGTATTGATGAACGAATTTCTGTTTAAGGTAGTTGTCATGGTACAATATTGTCAAAAAATTAGAGATTATACGCGCTGCAAAAGTATGTGAGCTTATAGCTAAGTAGTCCATAATTTTTACGCAAGACTGTACCCGTGGAGACGCAACCCATACAATTTTTTCTGTCCGACTTTGTAGATATATACTTTTTCATAAATTGTTGAACTTTAATCCGTTATTTATAAATAATTAGACGGTCAAAAATCTTTTTTTATTTTTTTTTAAACTCACAACAAATACATTAAAAGACTGTCAATTTTTTGAAAGTTTCTGACAATTAGTTTTTTTTTATAACTAGGAAACTGGTACAGAATTGCAGAGAGTGTATGCAATCAATGTTAAATATCCTATTTTTAATTGAATTCATCTCGGGTTATAGGTGGTCAATCGACTTCAAATTTTAAGGGCTATTGTATCATCATGTCCTTAATAAGTATACAAAAATTTTAAATTTTCTGACGCTATGCCTTAACCACGACAACTACCTTAAGTTTCACAGCCTTTCTTACTTACAATTGTCATCTGCAAATGAAGAAATTTTTGTTCAAATTTCATAGACATTTTTTCTAATAGGCTCATCTGAAGTAAAGAAATTTTTTTGTATGTTTCATAGATGTTTTTGTTAATATTTTCATCTATGAATGAAATAAATTTTTGTTTTAGTTTTATAGACGTTTTTTTTTTTTTTTTTTTTTTTTTCAATAT
The DNA here is from genome assembly GCF_020080835.1 of Cotesia glomerata. Taxonomy (NCBI): domain Eukaryota; kingdom Metazoa; phylum Arthropoda; class Insecta; order Hymenoptera; family Braconidae; genus Cotesia; species Cotesia glomerata. The sequence continues at coordinate 6,145,859 of NC_058165.1, forward strand.
AATATGTTAATTTTATAATATAATATGTTAATTTGTATAATTTGTTAATTCAATATAATATGTTAATTTGTAGGTGAAGAAATTTCTGTTAAGACTTCATAGTGTTTTTTTTATTCAATCCTCATATTTTATCGACAGATGAAGAAGTTTTGTTCTAGTTTCATGGTATTTTTCATTAATATTTTAATTTGTAATCAAAGAAATTTTTGTTCTATTTCTATAGACTTTTTTTCGTAATATTCTCATCTACAGAAAATATTTTTTCTTTAAACTTTCATACCCTTTTCTGTTAGCTTCTATATTGCGAATGGAGGAATTATTTTTTCCATGGTTTTTTATCCCTAGATGACAGAATTTTTTGTATATTTCATAGACGTTTTTTCTTAATATGACTATTTTTAGATAAAAAAATTTTTGTTGTAATTTCATGACTTTCAATCTTAAAATTTTGTTTTCATTTGCAGATAAAGGAGATTTTGTTAAAATTTCATGGCCTCTTTCTTTTATAATTTTTTGTCTTGATTCAAAAAAATAAAACTCTTAAAAATTATTTTTTTGGTTCAAGAATTTTTTTTTTTAAGTGCAGTTGTATAATATTTTTTTTTTTATTTCTCTAAATTGCAAATAAAGAAATTTTTGTTCATTTTTTACAGTATTTTTTTCTAGACATTCTCACCTGCAAATAAAAAATTTTTTGTTCAAGTTTATTGACTTCTTTCAAAATAACCTTTATTGTCGAATGAAGAAATTTCTGTCGAATTTTTACGGCATTTATCTCTTAAAATCCTCATTCGCAGATCTGTAATACGTCCAGCGAAGTTGGTAGAAATCAGCAAGTCCAAAATAAGAAAATAAGTACTTATATCGTCACAATTTTAATTTCCCATTGGAAAAGAATAAAAAGTACAGAGATTCGATCGGAATGGGAAGTGAATCGAGAAAAGTAATATCGCGAAATTGGACCTACGGGCTGTGCATATATTAAATCTGATCCATCGAATCGACAGACGATTGGTATCAGTTCAATATTCCTCAGCGTACTCTCGGTATGAACATACTGCCAGTTTGTTGGTTCCGTATGTTGTGTTGCCTCTAGCACGTTATACATGATAGATACATCATCGGTATGACAAATAAAAATAAAAAGAAAAAAACAAATAAAAAGATAAAACAAACAGACCTTAACAAGCGCAATATTTCGCGGTAAAATCTACGGTTATTCACTCCCGCTCACTTTGTGCATATTTGATTTAATTAATGAATTTGAGAGATGTACGACAATATGTCAATGTAATTGTGTTGAGTAAATATTGTTTTCAATTCGCTTATAGACTGACTTTTTTTATTTAAATTAAATTTTTGCTCTCATTTAAAGGCTCCAAATATTGACCAGTTTAAATAAAATCAAGATAAATACATTATTTGTAAATTTATTGGAAGAGTTTATGAGCTGATATGAATGCTGAGTGTTATGCTTTTTTTACAATTTTAAATTACAAACTATAATATTTTTGTTTATAAAATATGTAATAAAAAACTTTAAATTGTAATAATTAACGGTACAACCGATTCCTCCAAATATTGACCATTACTTCCTATACAGAAAAAAAGGTTCACTTGAGCCAAGAAAATATTTTTCTTCCTAATTATTTTCTTGAGCGAAAAAAAAATTTTTTTCTGACACAAGAAATTTCACTTATTTCAATAAAATTAATTCTTTTGCTTTAAGAAATACGTATCTTGATCCAAGAAAATTTATTTAAGTCAAGAAAATCTTGTTGTTTTGAGAAAATTCTTGCTCCAAAAAATTTAGTTCTTGATAGAAGTAAATTTTTGTGTCATGAGAAAATTTCTCTCTTGCTTCAAAAAATTAAATATCTCGATAGAAGTAAATTTTTATTAATATTTTTATTGATTAACATGTTAAATGGGAAGATCAAATAATATTGAATCATTTTTTTTTCATTCAATATGTATAATTACACGTTAAAATAATATAAAATGGGTATCAAATATTCAAGAAAAAAGTTTTCTCAAGGTGAGAACATTTGTTTTCAGCTAAAGTAGGTGGCGCTGCTTCCCTAAAGTATCTAAAAATCTTAATCAAATATAAAAATTAATTGTATCAAGTATTTATGATAATTTGAATTAGGAAAAAATTACTTCCACCAAGAATAGAATTTCAAGAAAAATTTTTACTTCGCCGGCCAACACAACTTTGGTCCCGCATGGAAAAATATATATGCGAAAAATATATGCAAATATATATTTTCACATATATTTTTTTTGCGCTAAATATATGTCCGCATATATGTTCACATATATGCGTAGATATATGTTCACATATATGCGTGCATATAAATGTCTAGAGATAAACAGAAAAAAATTTAACTTGAATTAAGAAAATAATTTTGAAAAATTTAACTTTATTGATTTGAGTAAAAAAATTTTCAAACTTAGAAATTTTTTTTTTCAGTGTATGTTTACATATATGTCTACATATATGTAAGCATGTATATCTGCATATATGTCAGCATCTATGAGAAAAATATATGTTGACATATTTTTTTTTTGCGTAAATATATACGGCATATATATTATATATGCGACATATATTTTTGACATATATATTTCTCCATGCGGGGTCTTCCTTCAGGCACCCGACAAATTTTCTTGAGCCAAGAATTTTGTTCTCCAGTCAAGAAATTTTTCGTTCTGTGTACTTACCATTTGTACTTGACATTTGTACACAAACTATTTTTTTTTTTTTTTTTATGATAACAACTGCATACATGTTATGTTTATGCGTAAATTTTTATTTAAAGTATAATTAAAAATTGATAATTACGTCCTGAATATAAAATTAAATTTCTAGATTTTTTAAAATTAAATTGTTACGCTGCCAATATTTGTTTTATTTACTTTACTGAAAATTAAATTTGAGTAAAAATAGATTTAAGAATAGAGGAGTATTGGGTTAACAGTAAGATGTCGAACAAGACATGAGACATAAGGGCTTAGATAAAAAGCAATTTGATGGTTGGTTTAGTTTTCTCGTAAAATTAGTAAACTATTTTTTCTCTCTTTTACTTTTTTTCCCCAGCGGCGAATTGTTCACAAGCCAACTAAAAGAGACATGATCGAAATCTCATACTACTTGCTTTTATATATCAACATTCTTTAATAGATATATACGTATATATAATAGTTGGTTACGCATTTCCTCTGGGGAACTACAGCAATGAGAGTTTGCGAACTAAATTATCTTGTGTTATCCATCTGTCGTCTCTTTTGAATGGCTCTGGGCATTTCACTTTGCGCTTGACTTACTTTTCGATTCACTTATTTTTTTCCAAGTAAAAAAATTACTTGACGATTTTTCACGAAAGAGAAAAAAATTTTCTGTCAACGACTTTTTAATTTTTAACTAGGTACTCAAGACATTCGTAGATTTTTATTAATTCAAAATTTGATAAATAAAATATTATTCTTGAATGTTTGGTTAAATTTGTACATACAAATTAAACTCCAATTATTTTCTACCATAAAAAATTGAATAATTGATTTATCCATGTTGTTTTTATTTACAATAAGCTCATTTTTTAAAAAATTAAATTTTCTACAAATTTTTTTTAATTTAAGGATTCGAAATTTCTTACATACAAAATTTTATTGATATTTGATGATATTTTAATAATTTTTCAGTATTGTCGTATTATTTCGCGTTGCGCATCGAAACTAGAACCATTATAAAACAAATATTTGCCAATACGTCAATTTTAATCAATGTTGCTATAATTAATAATTAATAATTGATATTTAATTGTAATTTAATTGTAATCGATAGTTAATAATTGTAATTTTTATTTTGATCTCATTTTAAATATAATTTTATCTTAGCAATGTTGAATTATGACTTGAAATTATTTCCTTGTATGAAATGACCTATCTGTATTTCATTAAAATTTTTATTTAAATTATTTGTAAACCTTTAATTAATTAATTAATTTTGTACTGAGTTATGTTATATACACATTTGTATACAAATGTAAACCAATGTATCTTAAATACTGTTGGCTCTGAGGGAGCTTAGGTTCCAGAGTCAAATAAAATTTTTTATCTATCTATATATCTATTTACTTAAAAAGGTGCAAATTCAAAAATTAGCATATTCAAAAAAATTTTTTTTTTAATTGTTAAAATTTTAAATATGCAACATAAAAAAAATTTATAAAAATTAATAAATGAATGCAATTGAACAGTTATCAAAATTTTAATTTGTCAAATTTTTAAATTAAAAAATCTTTATGAAAGTTTATTTTATAAAAATCATAAGATCTTTTAATATCTTCATTTTTTAATTTTTTATGTCTAAAAATAATTTTAGCAGAATTATTTTAATAATAATTAATTTCAAGAAATGAAATTTTTTTTTTTTAAATAACTTTTAACTATGTAAATTTAGTATTAAATAATTTCTATTAAATTCATAAAATATTATAAATTATTATATATTATTACTTTATATTATATTTATCTATTTAAATTTAAATTGAATTGAATTGTTTAAATTGTTCCAATTACACTTGAACTAGAACTAAACGTTAATTCTTATATTTAAATCTGTAATTTCATTTATGATTGTAATGGTAAATGTAAGTAAGCTATACACAAACTATTTTACATCTCTTGCGACCGAGAATATACAGTATATTAATAATAAAGAATAATCTTATTAATTATTAATTAAAGCACTTAAAATAAATAAATCTTCATTTTTTAATTTTTTATGAATGAAAGTAATTGTAGCAGAATTATCTTATTAATAATTAATTGCAAGAAATGAAAAATTTTTTTTTTTTTTATAAATTTTAACTACTTAAATACAGTATTAAATAATTTATATGAAATTTATAAAATATTACAAAACACAATCTTAAAAACTTTATAAATAATTTATTTATTAAAAACCGTTTAATCAAACATTTAAGTGAGTGCTAATCCACAATAAAACTTTGATACCTTTGGAACTTAAAACAACTTTTCAAGATTTTCCAATCAAATATTTACTCGCTCTCTTTTAATTCAAAGCGCGGATCGTAAATTAAATTTTCCACTGCGTTATTTTGAATTTTCCTTGTGTACTTAACTTAACAATTATCTTTTCTACAATTTATCCACCATAAAATCTCTTCGCTATTTCAGTAATCAAACATTCTATTTGATAGCTAATTTTTTCCAATCTTCCAAAAAATTTCTTGCCTAAAAATCTATACTAATAAATGGAGAGCCGGTTTTTTTTTCGGTTATACTGCGAAAACTACTGAACCGATCGGAATAATAATTAACCACAAGATGCAGCGTGTTTCATAAAACCTATCGGAGAAGGTTTTAGTATATGATATGTTGGTGATTATTTATCCGGAACCTATATTTTTTGACTTAAAAATAATGAATTTTTATTGTAACTAAGGGGGCGTCCATTAATTACGTGAGGTGTTCTAGGGGGGGAGTGGATCATGCTAAATCTTACCAAATCTCACTTAGGGGGAAGGGGGGGGATCTTAACAAATATCACGTAATTTTTTCTCTAGCAGAAAACAGTGTAAAATTCCGTGAAAAAGTATTTCTATAATAAAATATGGCCAAATTTGACACAATAGTGTTTGTCGTATTCGTCTGAACCCTGCAGAGCAGCAAAGTAGTGCTCGATTGTTTAATTTGATTATTGATCGATAGGATTCACTAATTTTTTAGGTATAGATTTCTTTAGAAATCTATCGGTGGTAGCCGGTCTTATGTCGTAATTTTAATACAATTTTGTCATAATATGTTTAATTATCTTCAATTTAAACTATTGTTCGTCGACTTTTAATACTTTTTTCAATTTATTTCGTAGTTGAGAAAATTAAAAAAAAATCAATGATAAATTAAATTTTAGCTTTTATCATCAAATGACTTTTATATGTAAAAAATCCTATTTTTTAGGTAGATGTCTTTAAATATCTATTTGCTGTAGTCAGTCTCATATCGTTATTTGCAAAAATATAATAAAAAATAAATTTTAGGACATTACGGCCTTTTAATAACGTGTTTTTTTTAATATTCAAACAAGAAATCTACCTATCCATGTCGGGTGTAGCCGAATGGCACTTTTTTTCTCAATAATCCAACCCGTTTACAGCCAAAACATAAATTTTGAATAATCTCGCGTGAGATTAGGGGAGGGGGAGGGAGTTGAGGAAAATCTTACGAAATCTTATCAAGGGGAGAGGGGGGGTTAAAAAATTCTCAAAAATGCCTCACGTAATTTATGGACGTCCCCTAAGGGCCAGTTTTTCAATCCGGGATAAAATTTTATCCGAGATAAAAATACTGCCAATATAATTAATTTAAAAAAAAATAATTCAGTGACGTGATATTGCTCTCAGTTAGTTTTTCATGAATTTGGTCATTTATTTAAATGAAAATAAATAAATATATCATAAAATAATAATAACCTCTTATTGTGTCAATTAAAGTATTTTAAATTAATTAACACAATTATAAATTAATAATAGATATGTCAAACGCAAGAAGCACACTCAATTTAGTATTCCATTGAAAAATAAAATGTCCTCGATGATATGATTATAAATCCGATGAACTAGTTGAGTTTTGTCGTATGTTTAGGAGAGAAGTTTTGTTAATTTGTAAATTAGGTAGTTTTTGTTATTATCAGCATCATTATTATTATTATCCGAATCATCGTCGGAAGATAAAACGAAATGAACAATGTTCTCCATAAGCTATGATAATTATTAATACATCACGTACAATATACTTTTATTGTGATAGAAGAAAAATTATAATAATGTTATTTATTTTTAATCTTATTTATTTACAATCAGCAAAATGTCACAGTTGGAGGTTAATATTTCTGTGACATGTGGCTAATGTTTTTATTTATTTTAATTCAACACTAGTGACTGAATTCAAGGATAACTACTCGTACGCAATATCACTGTGCTGAATTATTTATTTTTTTATTATATTGGCAGTGGGGTAAGTGTGGATATTACTGCGGGTGTAGGTATTACTGCGGATTTTTTTATTTCAATGATAAATAAATGGTACTTGAGCTTTTTAAATTAAAAAAAATGTTTGCTAATAATTGAAATCTTCAAGAAAATATTTGTATAATAGTTTTACACGTACAACAATTATTCAATTTGTTATTAATAAATTAAAATTAACTGGCTATACAGGTAGTAAACTATAGCTTTTTTGTGAGTTTCTGTATGAAAAGAGGTGATACTAAAAGATCTTTTTCTTTAGATAAAATGGTTCAAATTTAATATTTTTTGCTTATAAAAGTAAGATAACCCTTCTTTAATATCAGTCCTGTATTAAAAATAGAATTTAGATCAATTAATATTGTTTATTTAAGGACGCAGTAATAGGTACCAATAAACTGAACATGTTTGTATTACTGCGAATGTTTTTAATAATCCGCAGTGATAGAAGCATCTTTATTTGTATGCATTTGTACCAATTACTGCGGGTGTAAAATACATAAAATCTTTAATATAAATTATAAACAGAAAATTGATAAAAAAATAAAACAAATAAATCAAAGTTGATGAAAAATACAAGCGGTAATTATAATAAAGAATTTTGTTATGTGAAATTAAGCAGTGAAACTTTCAAACTAAGAAATTTTCATTAAATTAAGTGAATGTAACTTCAAACATATTTGAAAATTTTTCTGATTGATTTAAAAAAATTCAAAATGATTTTTTTCAATCAAGATTTGTTTTTCTCCGAGCAAGTTAATTTTTTAATTATTATAAAGACTCTGCTTGTTATTTTATACATCACTGGAATAGTTGTTATTTTTAATTTAGACATGCTATGTTAAATTATCATGTTTATTGATCTGAATTCAAATTATTTCAGGAATATGTTTTTCTAATTAAGTCATTTTATTTAACAAATACCTAATTAGTTGTTTGTCTAAATTATTAGGTAATAACTAAAAGTTGTTTGTCATTGAATTTCAGCCGTAGCAATAGAGACGCAGTAATTGGCACGCAGTAATAAAGACAAGCTCCTTTTATACCCGCAGTAATACATGCATATGACTTTTTTTTTAAATGCTTATTGTTTGAAGAAAATATTAGTTTATCGCACTCTTGATTTTTTTTGAGTCAATAATGAGTCAAACTTTGGTTAAAAAAAAAAAAAATTATTGTTATTTTTGAAAAATTCAATGAAAATGCTTTTGAAGTAAAACCTACAGAAAAAACCGCAGTAATGCCTACCCTTACCCTACTTTTATCTCGGATAAAATTTTATCCCGGATTGAAAAACTGGCCCTAAATTTATTCTATTCGATTGTCATTTGTTTAAAATAAATTTTTTAATTATATTGGTTATGTTTATATACTAGACAGATTTCAACTTCACTTACGAGACCCGCAATTTCTTTAACTGAAACTTTCAATACTCATTACAAATTTTTTTTTTCTTATCAATTATTATTCATTTTTGTAAGAAAGACACGGGAATGTTATAATGATTGCATACACTGATAGAAGGATTTGTTTATAATTAAAAAGATTTGTTAATATTTAACAAATCATTTATTAGAAGCCATTTGTTAGTCCTTAAAAAATATTCCTTAGTATTTAAAAAGATTTATTAATATTTAATAAATGAATATCAGATTTATTAAATACAAACAAATCATTTTAAATACTAACAAATATTTGTTCAATACTAAAAAGTGGTTTCTAATAAATTATTTGTTAACTATTAACAAATATTATTTAATACAAACAAATTCTTCTATCAGTGTATTGAAAGTTACAATGAATATTAGCAAGAATAATTACATGGATAAAAGGTGCATGCCAATTCGATAGAATTTGGAGTCTTTGCAAGTCAAAATAATACTCTAATTAAATTTCAAATCTAGATCTAAAAATGCAATTCTATAAAGCGCCCAGCGAAGCGGGCGAGTAACAGCTAACAAAATTTAAAAAGAAACAACTTATATCATTTCTTATTCTCTTAAGAGTTCGCAAAATTTCGCGAGATTCCGTGGCGTCCCGCTTTCCTTCGAGCGCGGCCGGTCGATTCCGCCCCCTCCCGTTCTCGCTCGTTTCTTTCCGTCCCGGTTCGTATTGATGCCCGAAGCGTCACCTGCATTGTTACGCGCGCACGATATTCTCACGATCATTTAAATCAGTAGGGCTTCGGCTGCCGGCTGGTCTTTGTCGGTAGTCAGACCACGAACGGGAATAACAACTTTAGATATTTGCAAGCACGTTTGTTTATAAATCGCGTGTCGTGTGTGCATGTCAGTGGGCTACCGCTTAATTTAAAAACAATTGTTTACCAACTCAGTGCCAGGCACCCCTGGTTCACCAGTGCCGTTAATTCGCGTGCTTCAAAGAGGGTTTGTCGTTCTCGTTCGAGTTCTGCTCGGCAAACGTCAGTTTTACTGGTTAGCTGACTACGGTCGATAAACGAGAGCTGAAGGATTCGCGACTCAGACTCCACAGCACCCTCGTATTTTTAAATATTCATTTTTTCTTTAAATAACTTCTTTTTATTTTACGATTATTTATTATTATTATTCAATTTAAAAAACTTTACCATGAGGCGAAATGTTAAAATTGTGCTACTGCTCTCCTGTGCGTGGATGTTTGTTTTTGTTTATTATTATCACACTTCCAGAGATAATAAGGTAAGTCTTATTCAAAATTTTCCCGCCTTTCTTCTGTCAATTTTAAGTTTTAATTCAAATTTCTGGTTAAAGTTAAAAAAATTAGTTGGCACGAAATTTGAATTTTTAAATGTGACATTTTTCCCGCGGAAATTTAAAATTTAATTTTGGGGAAAATTTATGATTTTAAGGAAAAGTTAATTTGTGTTAAAATTTTATTGAATTTAGTTAATTAATTTTTGAAAATTAAAATGTCAATCGTAACATCGGAAATTTTTTTATTGTAATGGCTCGGTTTGTTTGAAATTGAGTTTGCGGAGTTTATTATTGCGAGTTTACACTCGGAGTTTTAAAAGTTGTAGTATTGCACCAAAACTTATTTTGATTGAAATTTTTGAGAAATGTTTATAATAATAATAATAATAATAATTAAAAAATTTTTTTTGATTATTATTATTATTATTTTATATGAATTGAAGAAAATTAAAGAAAATTTTTGAGTTATTATTATTATTATTATTATTATATAATTATTAAAATAACAATAATAAAAAGTGTTTTTGAGGGTTGTCGAGTAAGTATAAATTTTTTATCCTAGTATATAATTCAGCGACTTGAGACATTGTTTGTGCCAAGTTACAACTAAGACTTTACACACGTTTTAACCATGTGTTACGCGGCTATTTTTGCAGATATCATAACAGTGTAACCAGCCTGTCAACTTGGTGTTTACGGTTGTTTTATATTTAATAAAAATTTAGTTTTTTTATCCAAATATTTGAGAAAATATTTTGTTTTTACCGCGGTTTTATCTTACGAATTCTAACCGAGTTATTGTTTTTATATGGCGTACATGTATACAACTTTATTATTGTATGTACATACTTATATGAATCCCGGGTTTGTTTATATTATCATATTACTATATAAGTACGCGGATATATAGAGGCAGCAGAATACCTGGTGTATAAAATTGGCCCCTAAAAATTTTATGCGAAATTTCTTTAGTTATATTTTATATACATTCAACTTTGAGAACGTTATCCAAAAACTAAATTTTTATATCAAGTAATTTTAACAATATTATTTTATCTATTTTATTTTAACTATTTTATCATAATCACTAATTATAATGATAAACATTGGATACAATTTCGTTATTTCGTGGAAGAAATATTCGGTATCAATGTGATTTCGTTACGAATTAATTTATATGGACCGGATGAATTCATTAAAAATTTTTTGATAAACGAATACAATTTAAAATAAATTGTTCTGTTATTCTGGTAAAAAAAAATAATGTACCGAGACTGAAAAATACACAACAATTCATAATTTCATGAATAAGTATCTTGATTATTTGTAATTCTAGCGTAAATAATCATTTTTTTAATATTGTATACTAGAAAGCTAATGCGCTCAATTTTTTAAAATTAAATAAGTTGTTCCTGCTAGTGCTGGTTAGCAAGACAATCCTTGTTACTAACATTACCGTTAATTAGTAATTTTTTAGAAAATTAACACTAAAAAATTGAAAGTGAATTTTTGTATCACTTAGAGTACCTGAGTGAATAAAGAAACTGCGCGTAAGAAGTTTTAGACAAATACTAATGAGCTGAATAAAATTTTTAACAAATTATTAACAAATACCTCAAATAATATCTGAAGTTTAAGCTTGTAAATATTAATTATAATTTTCCAAAAAATATGAATTTTTTTTAACGTTGAATTAAATATTGTTTTTGAGTCTTGTTGATAAATATTAACATAAAAAATAAAAAATGATAAACTACTATCATAATTTTGTTTAATTGAATTAAATTAATTATTTTATTGTTAATAAAATTAACTTAATTATGGCAATTTGTAAGATTTTTTATGAAGTAAATTATTATATATAGAATATTTATCAAAGAATGCTACTTTTACACTTTGTTGATTTTTTATAATGCAGTAGACAAAAAAAATCTGGAACACGGTTGGCCCTGAAGGCCATACCTGGAACTTCCCGCTATGTACGTGTTACCCTCGGTTAATTGTTTATACCATAGTTTTGCTCTTCGAGCTCGAAAGTTTAGTGGTTGTAACTAAATACGTTTGTGAAAATTCTAAATTGCGATATCTTCCGATCGAATCAATCGTTTTTGATAGGGTTTTCAACATTCGACGCAGTTATTCAAGCACAAAAAAGTAATCCATTACTTACCAAACAATTTAACGTAATAATTCGAAGTTATTTAAAAAAAAAAAACACTTTTTTGAAATTTTTTAAATACAAGTATCCCCTAGTAGAAATAATCGAGTTTTCACTGGACATAAACCAGTAACTGGCCAGTGATATCGAGTAAAAACTTGAAATCGCGCCACCTACAACTAAGTCATAAACATTAGTTACACCGACAGTGTATCTTTACTAGTGTGTGTATGTTTGTTTATTTTTTTTGTTAACCTGTACGCATCATTATTGTAATTATTATTATTAAAAAACAGTATAAATCAATCAAAATTAGTGTTTATTAACGTGTAAATAATTTCCAGTATATATTTCAAAATGGATGCAGTGAAAAAAAATGACACAATATATAAATTGCGACTGTGGGCATTAAAAACAAATCTCCAATTCAAAATAATTATTTTCTTATTCTATTGTTAGATTTATTATTAGTCTATCAGTCTAATGATGTTATCTATTTTATAATGTACACATAAATGAAACTTTTTTATATCATATCGTTTATTAAACATTATTTTGAATTTATTTGACAATTTTAATAACGCCTAATAACCTCAGAATTCGAAACTGACAGTTTCACTAAAGCCGCCATAATGTTTTGTTAGATCTCTAGTAAAACTGGCCAGTTACTAGACAGAAACTGGATATTACACTGGCCAGTTACTGGTTTAAGTCTAGTAAAACTGGCCAGTTACTGGCTAAAAACTTGATTTCATTTCTACTAGGGTCTCTTGAACAATTTAATCGACTCTGATGCGGTTTATGACAATCGATGCAAGTTTTTAAGTACAAAAAGACTATCTCTTACTTACTAAGTGATGCGGAAAGTTTTTTTCAAAATTTTCGACTACGATTTCTCTTAAACGAATGAAACTATTTTAATGCGGTTTGCGGCAATGAATGTTGTTTCTTGAGTTAAAGAGCTAATAAGTTTTTGGAATCGATCGATACACTAGTGTAAAAGTTATTGGGAGCGGGTTGTCGTAAAAAACAATTTTAGATAATTTCTACATCACATATAAAAGATTCCTTCCAAATTTGGAGCCAGTAGGAGCTATAGTTTTAAAACGTGAATTTTTTATTGTTAACGCCCCCGCAATTCCCTTTGAGAGAGGAATTTCGTAAAATCTGTTCTTAGCTGACTTCTACATGGCAAAAGTAATATTCCTACACAGAAAAAAAGGTTTACTTGAGCCAAGGAAATATTTTTCTCCCTTATTATTTTCTTGAGCGAAAAAAAAATTTTTTTTTGACACAAGAAATTTCACTTATTCCAACAAAATTAATTCTCTTGCTTCAAGAAATACGTATCTTGATCCGAGAAAATTTATTTACGTCGAAAAAATCTTCTTGTTTTGAGAAAATTCAGCCTCTTGCTCCAAAAAATTTAGTTCTTGATAGAAATAAATATTTGTGTCATGAGAAAATTTCTCTCTTGCTCCAAAAAATTAAATATCTCGATAGAAGTAAATTTCCATTAATATTTTTATTGATTAACATGTCAAATGGGAAAATCAAATAATATTGAATCATTTTTTTTCATTCAATATGTATAATTGCACGGTAAAATAATATAAAATGGGTATCAAATATTCAAGAGAAAAATTTTCTCTAGGTGAGAAAATGTTTTTCTCAGCTGAAGTAGGTGGCGTTGCTTCTCTAAAGTATCTAAAAATCTTGACCAAACATAAAAATTTATTGTATTAAGTATTTATAATAATTTGAATTAAGAAAAAATTACTTCCACCAAGAATAGAATTTCAAGAAAAATTTTTACTTCGGCCAACGCAACTTCGGTCTTCCTTTAGGCACCCGAAAATTTTCTTGAGCCAAGAATTTTGTTCTCCAGTCAAGAAATTTTTTTTTTCTGTGTACTAAATTTCAAGTTTCCAAGTCCTATGGTTCCTATGATTACCGAGATTTCGTGATGAGTAACTATATAGATGGAAATCTCCTTTAATTATAAAAAACTAGTTAATAAAAAAATAAAAAAAAAAAATTTTGTGACTTAAATAACTCGAAAAAATGGTTAAAATTCTATAAATTATAGTATTTTACCTTTATAAGACCCTAATTAAAAGTGCACCATAATAGATGTGAGGTAACTAATAAAAATAAAAAAACTTGAAGCAATTAATCCAAGTTTGAATAGCGCACAAGTTAAAACTTGATCAAGTAATTGATAATTAAATTACTTGAATCCTAAGAGTTTTTACGTAATAAACCATTGTAGAGAATGAAAATGAATTGTTTTTTGTGTGGTTAAAAACAATTTAAAATCCTCAGAAAACAATTAATGTTAAGCGAAGTTACAAAATATTTCAATGAGAGTTATTTACTTTTGTTGATGCTTTCCTTTGTCGAACTTATTGTCTTTCTCCTTTTAACAACAGCAACCCATCCATATCATCCAGTTATTTAGCTCTCTCTCCACCGTGCTACTATCTGGCATCTTTTTCCCTGGAGGATACCGCGGACTTTGACAATGAGATCCGGAAATTTCAAACAATACATTCTAGCGCATACAACATAGTGAAATTGTATTCACTACAACTCAATACCATGTTCTTTCATGTTATATTATACGCTGTATGTTCTTCCTCAATGTTGAGTCTATTTTCGAGACGTTTTCATGTCGATGAGTTTCATGAATTAACGTAATTAAGATCATGTTATATTATACATTATTTATAATCATAATCGGCTAAAGTTTTTTTTTTTTTATAAATTTAAATACTTCTTTTTCGAAATACTGAACACCCTTTATTTATCTGTCGATAAAAATATATTTATTGTCGCGCATTGATGCACGTATTGTCGCTAGACCGTTACTTGCGCACCATTACCGTCAAGTTCAATGCTTTTCGCATTCAAAACTACTCCAGTCATTACATTTTTTTATTTACGATTTTTCCAAACGATATCATTTAAATTATTGCCGTTGAAATATTTACCGCTGGGGAATTACTATTTTGATTTGCAGTAAAACTGAAAATTCACTGCGGATAAACTCGATTTGAAAAGATTAACTCAGTATTTTTTTTTGCGTGAAAAATTACCGGATGCTTTGGCGATAAAATAAATTCTACTTGGTTCTAATCGTGAAGACTTTTTTTTAGTTATTTACAACATGAATTTCTAGTACGCTTCATGTTTTTCATTCCGAATCAAGTTCAACCGTCTTTGGGGCGTGCAATTAATTTAAAATAAAAATTGCAAGCTAAATATTGAAGATACAAAAAAATTACACAAGACATTTTTTTAGAAAATTTATTTTTCTACACAGAAAGAAAAATTTCTTGACCGGAGAACAAAATTGTTGGCTCAAGAAAATTTTCGGGTGCCTGAAGGAAGACTGAAGTTGTGTTGGCCGAAGTAAAAATTTTTTTTGAAATTCTATTCTTAGTGGAAGTAATTTTTTCTTAATTCAAATTATCATAAATACTTGATACAATAAATTTATATAATCGATTAAGATTTTTAGATACTTTAGGGAAACAGCACCACCTACTTCAGCTGAGAAAAAAATTTTCTCAAGGTGAGAAAATTTTTTTCTTCAATATTTAATACCCATTTTATATTATTTTACCGTGCAATTATACATATTGAATAAAAAATAATTATACATATTAAATAAAAAAAAACGATTCAATATTATTTGATTTTCCCATTTGACATGTAAATCAATAAAAATATTAATGAAAATTTACTTCTATCGAGACATTTAATTTTTTGGAGCAAGAGAAAAATTTTCTCATGACAAAAAAATTTATTTCTATCAAGAACTAAATTTTTTGGAGCAAAAGGCTAAATTTTCTCAAAACAAGAAAATTTTCTTGACAAATAAATTTTCTTGAATCAAGATACACAGTAAAAAATTTTTCGTCAAATTTAACACAAAAATTTGTGTTGATGATTTTTTTTACACAATTTGTGTTGAATCAACACTCTATTGTGTTGAATCAACATACTAAAATGTTAAATTCTACACAAAAATTTTTTTACACTTTACACAATGATGAAAAATTTTTTACTGTGTACGTATTTCTTAAAGCAAGAGAATTAATTTTATTGGAATAAGTGGAACTTCTAGTGTCAAAAAAAAAATTTTGTTTCGCTCAAGAAAATAATTAGGAAGAAAAATATTTTCTTGGCTCAAGTGAACCTTTTTTTCTGTGTACAAGAAAAGTCTTTATCAATTTTTTCATATTTTGGATCCTTGATATAAAATTTGAATCAGAAGTCTTGACTCTTTTTTTAAGATAAAAGAAAAGAATTCTTTGAAGTTTAAATTTGAAATTGTAGCTCAAATATTGAAGATAAAAAAAAAATACAAAGACATTTTTTTTAGGAAATTTAATTTTCTACAAGAAAAGTCCTTATTAATTTTTCCATATCTTGCATCCTTAATCCAGAATTTAAATTTAAAGTTATATAAGTTCTTTGCAGCATCTGTTTCGATGAATGTAATATTGATAAAAATTGGAAGTTAAATTTTTTTGATAGCTTGTCATTTTTAGTTGCGAGAAATATCGGTCGGATCCGTAATGCGTGATAAAGAAGAACAGAATGGAAGGAGGGGAGATGAACTAATAGCCAGTAGTATATAGTGATATATAAAATTGGATGCATGTGTTTTGTATCAATGCTCGGGTGAATTTGTATTTTATTGGCTTGACATTTTCGTTCCTCATTCCCTAACGCTTCAACTACTCCCCCGTTATGTACATTTATTTGTATATACGAGTAAATATGTATCTAAACACATATGTATATCCATCATGTGTGCTCTGTACTATGTACTAAAATAGATAGGAATTCGCGTTTAAACTGGCCTAATTCAAATTGTCCGATAATGAATCTTGTAAATTATTAAATACGATTTCATTACAGTCAATCTTGTTCGATCAATTATTCATAACTATAACACGTTAAATATCGCAATACCTTTGATTTATTACCAGGTTTTTTTATTTGCTAGACAGTCATATGAAGAAAATATTTCTACGAAAATTTTGAATTGTAAATTAACTATTAAAAATAATTTTTACATTACATGTAATCAATTACAAAGATCCAAAAAAATTGAAACAATCGAAAAAGATTTTTGATAAAAAAAAAATTGAGTAATTTCATTGATAATAAATGATTTATTTGTTGAGAGGTGATGGATTGAGGAAGTTTTTCAATTGAACGAATGAACTCATAAAAAAGTTATCAATTTTGCTTTATTGCATTTCACGCCACAGAAAAAAAAGTTCATTTAAGGTTGTTCATGGTTTAATATTGTCAAAAAATTAGAGATTATACGCGCCGCAAAAGTATATGAGCTTGTACACAGAAAAAAATTAGGAAAACGGTTGACCCTAAAGGCCATCCCTGCAACTTCCCGCTAATTCCGTTAATACCTGGGCGCTTAAAATTGCACCTACGAAGTTTTTGAGCTCTTCGAGCTCAAAAATACAATCTCTGTGTTGTTGTGAGCTCTCCAAGCTCAAAAAGATACCTTATCTATGCTTTTGAGCTCTTTGAGCTCAAAAGCCTGATAAAAGTTTCATAGAACACTATTTTTTGAATTTTCAAACCGCAATAACTTTTGAATGAATGAACCGATTTTTACGCGGTTTGCGGCATTCTACGCAGTTTTTTAAGCCTCATAAAAAATTTTTAAGTTTTAATTGGTCAAACTATAAATTTCGGAGTAATTCCGAAAAAACATTTTTTTGGGTTTTCTTTCCTGCACGATATCTCTCGAACGAATCAACCGATTTTGACCGGATTGGCGGCAATCGACGTGGTTTTTTTTATGTTAAGAGCTGATTAATTTTTGGAGTTGATTGATAAAGCCGTTTAAAAGTTATTCCAAAAAACCACTTTTAAAAAAATTTTTTTTTACAGTTTTTTTTAGATTTTTCGAAATTCATCGGTCCGAATCAGTCCAAATTGTATTTAAAATACTTACATACAGACATAGTGACACCCTCGCGGGAATAGTCAGGGAAGCTTCCTAAGACCTCAAAACGTCGAGATCTGATGAAAACTCGATTTTCGGAAAACGGGGTAAAACCAATAACTTCCCGATTTTTGAAAATTTTCAATTTTCTTAGCGGGAAGTTAAAAAGATTCACTTGAGCCCAGAAAATATTTTTCTTTCCAATTACAGTAGAACCTCTATAACTCGAACTCCAAGGGAGCGGCAAAAAAATTTTTTCATAAAACCTGCATTGAAAATGTGGGTTTCAATGCCTGTTGAGCCAACCGAAACTAGACAATTTTAGACCAATGCGACTGTGCCGGGCAGGTATCAATTATTTCTTCCCGGCGGACAGAAAATGACGATTTTCTGTCCGCGAGGTGAGTTGCAGCTTTATTTTCAATCCTATCAATTGTTTGTTTATTTTATACCTTTATAATTGTCATTCTAATCGTTAACTGTACTGACATATTATAATTCTGTTATTAAGCATAAATAAGAATGATAAAAGAAAACTTGTCAATTTGGTAAAAAATAAACTATTACTTTCTATTTTATTATAAGTTTCATAATAAAATGGTATTTTCGCTGTTCGTCTGAAACTATCTAGTTCTGGTTGGCTCCAGACATTGAAACTAGCATTTTTAATGCAACTTATATGAAAAATATAATGTGTGACGCGGGATGAAACACGATTTCAGACCGAGTGATGCCAGCCCTCGCTTCGCTCGGGCAGGCAACTTCACTCTGGTCTGAAATCGTTTTGTTTCATCCCTAGTCACACAATATACTATTTTTGACACAAGAAATTTTACTTATTCCAAGAAATTAGTTTTCTTGCTTTAAGAAATACGTATCTTAATCCAAGAAAATTTATTTAAGTCAAGAAAATTTTCTTGTTTTGAGAAAATTTAGCCTCTTGCTCCAAAAAATTTAGTTCTTGACAGAAGTAAATTTTCTTGTCTTGAGAAAATTTCTCTCTTGCTCCAAAAAATTAAATATCTCGATAGAAGTAAATTTTCATTAATATTTTTATTGATTAACATGTCAAATGGGAAGGTCAAATAATATTGAATCATTTTTTTTTTCATTCAATATGTATAATTGCACACTAAAATAATATAAAATAAGTATCAAATATTCAAGAGAAAAATTTTCTCAAGGTGAGAAAATTTTTTTCTCAGCTGAAGTAGGTGGCGCTGCTTCCTTAAAGTATCTAAAAATTTTGATCAAATATAAAAATTATTTGTATCAAGTATTTATGATAATTTGAACTAAGAAAAAATTTCTTCCACCAAGAATAGAATTTCAAGAAAAATTTTTACTTTGACCAACACAACTTCGGTCTTCCTTTAGGCACCCGAAAATTTTCTTGAGCCAAGAATTTTGATCTACACACAGAAATTTTTCTTTCTGTGTAGCTAAGTAATTCATCATTTGTACGCAAGATTGTACCCGTGGAGATGTAACCCATACAGTATGTCTGTCCGACTCCGTAGATATATATAGATATACTTTTTCATAAATTGTTGAACTTTAATCCGTTATTTATAAATAATTAGACGGTCAAAAATTAAAAAAAAAATTTTTTTTTAAACTCACAACAAATACATTAAAAGACTGTCAGTTTTTTTAAAGTTTCTGATAGTTTTTTTTTTATAACTAAGAAACTGGTAAATAACTGCAGAGAGCGTATACATTCAATGTTAAATATCCACACGGAAAAAAATAATCTGTGGAAATTGCAATTTTTAATTGAATTCATTTCGGGTTATAGGTGGTCAATCGACTTCAAATTTTTAGGGTAATTGTATCATCATATTCTTAATAAGTATACAAAAATTTAGAATTTTCGAACAGTATACCTTAACCACGACAACTACCCGAAGTCGAGAAAATTAAGGAAAAAAATTAAAGTAATTTTAGAGTAGATAAAATTATTTTTGTAGGAAGAAACTTTTCTTAGCTCGAGAAATTTTTATTTTCTAGTCAAATTTGATTAATTCTGTTTTATCGTCATGAAATTCAAGTTAATTTTTTTTTTTCAGTGTACTTATTTTAAAGTTATTCGAGGAAAAAGTTGAACATAAAAAATTTTTACGTTTTTTTATTTCTTTGGTGAATTCTTCAGCTTGAAGAGCTTAAAAACATCGTAAACGGTGAAATTTAGAGCGCTTTGCATTTACAACAAGCGAGAAGTTGCAGGGATGGCCTGTAAGGTTAACCGTTTTACTTATTTTATTATCAGTACATATATAAATGTACTATTTCATTAAAATTTAAAATTAAATTTATTTGTAAACCTTTAATTAATTAATTAATTGATTTTGTGCTGAGTTAAATTATATACAAATGTAAGCCGATGTAAACCAATGTATCTTAAATAATGATGGCTCTGAGGGAGCTTAGGTTCCAGAGTCGAATAAAATTTTTTATCTATCTATCTACACACAATTGAAGTCCCTCATATTTGAACTACTTAAAAAAAATTAAGGGATCCAAAAAATTGAACATTTCAGACATAATTTCTCAAGGCTGTAACTTTGTGAAGAAGAATTTAATAAAGCTTCAAAGGTTGTAAATTTCCAAAGGTCTGATAGTTTCAGAGCCTTACAACGAAACTTTTTTATTCACATCTAGATAAAAGAGTAGAGAAAAAAAATTTTTTTTAATCTAAAGGTCAGTTAACATCTTCATTCAGCTTCAATCCCCGTTTTTAATGATCAGATCTCTGTACAAAGATTCATTGATGAAATGTCGGTCAATGAGTTGAAAATGACACTTTTGTCTTCAATCATCGATATTAAAAACTAACGATCGAGCACTTGGACATACAAATCTCTGTATTGAAAAATGTTTTAATGATTTTAAATGTGTAACCTCATTAATCCTAACACAAATTGAAAATCAAGTTAATTATAATAATTCAAACAAATAAAGTCAGAAATTTTTAATTAAAAAAAAATTCAGATTTAATTATTCACATCTAATTATAAATGTAACAATTAATTAGTATAGCTGGTTGTCATGTCGCGTGATAATTAATTAATAAATGTCAGATTGCAACTAATTAACCGTTGACAGTGACTAATTATTAATGAAATGATTAAATACCATTGAATAAACATATGACGTTGTTATATTTAAAGTTCTTGATAATTAATTATTCGGATTTAGTCGCTATTGTTTTCTTTAAAAATTGTTTAAGATTTTAGAAACTTTTACTTATAATTTTAATAATAACTTAGTTATCAATTTGTTATTTTAAAAGATAAATAGGGTAAAGGAACCAAATATTGACCAAACAGGCTTCATTGAATTCGGCTCCGAGGGCACTATATTAAGGAAATGATTGGAAAATAAAAATTTGGAAAATCCAAATGTGCATGCTATAAGCGCTCATGTTTTACATAAAATCAAATATTTGTTCTGTTATATCAACTACTTACAGACGATACACGGAAAAAATATTATACGAAAAATTACGATGAAAACATCGTAATTTTCAGTATAGGACATTGTAGTGCCGGACCAGAACATCATAATTTATACGATGCAACATCGTAAATTTTTTTCAAAGTATTGTACTGTTCAACCTCACACACAGTATTATACACTACAAGAAAAATTACGATGTTACCATAGTAATATTTTTTCTATCACTCAAATTAAAAAGAAGTTTCGGTCACCGAAAAAATAATTCTAAGTCACCGAGGAATCGAACTCGGTTTTCTCTTCGTCACAAGCCCAAGGTTTATCCTCTTACGCTATCTGAGGAAATATCCAAAAATTCTGTTCAATCACACAATAAGACCCTCCATACAGTATATTTTTAACTATAGTTTAAATTTAAAAAACAGTATAGTTGGTCATCTTTCGGTGGTGGCATCACAAATTACCGAACTCTGTCTCTCTTTTATTAAAACATATAGTATGCGTCCTCATTCACTTGCTCTTACGGAAAAAAAAATTACTAAATAACATCGTAATTTTCAATAATTCAGATTGTATTCTGTAGACGGCAGTATCTTAAGAATTTTTATGTTATTTATTACTTACATTATTTGTGATAATTACGATGTTAACATCGTAAAAATTCATGAGTAAATAGTAATCTTCGAATTATAAAATCATAGAAGTTAAGATATTGAAAGGCTAGTCCTGGATTACGATGTTACTATTGTAATTTTTTATACAATTTTTTTTCCGTCTACGCATACATACGTTGTCTTGGTCGCAGAGTCACTGTGAGAACTCTGCTTACTAAAAAAATAAACATATGGTTGACCAAAATTGGAAAATTCAGTGTGAATGCCAATCAAAATGTTTTAATTACAACTAAACGAAGCAATATCAAGCTTTGATATTGAATAGGGTTCTTCATTAAAGTTTAATGACAAGGCTGAAAAAAAACTGAGTCCTAAAATTGTATATATTTTTAGTTATCTTGACTACACCACCATATTTTGACAGTTATTACCACTATAAGTTTAAAAAAACGAGTTTTTCCACTAAAACTGATCATTAATTTACCAAGCAGTGTTTTTAATTAGTTCAGTAATCATTTTTCTTGCCACCAGTGTATTTTTTTTTAAACATTGGTACGAGGATTATGGATTAAAAGTACAATTTCTCTTGACGAGATAGGAAACTTGATTTTTAGGCCCCAGTAGAGCTATGCCTTGGCGCGTTCGCGCTTAAGGCATGCAAAAGTAAAAGCTGAATAAAATGCAAGAAAGAAGAGTCAGAATAGATCAATTCATGGGGATTCAGTATATCTGGTAGTGGATGTATCTATAGAGTCAAAGGCTTTGTCACCGGGGAGTGTATACTTGTGTATAGCACCAGTAAGGGCATAAGGGTGTCTATATCAGCATTTATGTGCGTTACGTGCGTTGCTTCTGGTTCTATGAAAGTTAACGTACGGGCGCGTATCCCCGTCCGTACATTACACCATACCCACACACAGTATACATTAACAAAGTTCGCAGATACCGTTGTTGTACTGGGGAGGTGTTACAGTAGCTCTGTCGTAGGTAATATACTGCAAGAGCTACTGAGTATCCTCTTCTCACCCTAACACATTCGCACATTTATCCATTTACACACAAACATACCTTAGAGCTAGTCTGGGGGCTGTTTCAAGTAAACTTTAGTTTTCCAGTTAAATCACTAGATCTATTGCGATAAGAACACGCTCAATACTTTTCTTCCCGCGTGATAATGCTGTAGTGTACTTTTACTTATACTTATTCTTCGAGAGGATAAGAAGGAAAATAAATTTGTTCTCCTCAAAACTTTTCGATTTATTGCTTAGAAATTTAACTTGTGAATATTGATTCTATGGGGTATTATATTTTTATTTTGCTGTCTATGTAATGTTAGTGAATTATGACTGGTCATATTGAAATACTGGTATTAAAATTTATATGATTCTGTTATGATGAAAATTTTTATAGAACGATAGATTTATGAGAATTATAATAATTAGAAGAATATTTGATTAGTTACAATCAAATAAAAATTACAATCTCTATTCGTGTGCTTGGTCCGTTATTATTCTCACTATACATCACAGATTTAGCTAAACGTTTAGATTGCCAATACTTATTCTATGCTGATGACTTACTGATATAGCTTTCTTGCCATCTTTCTCAAATCAGTGTTTGTGTGAATAAGCTTAACGGTGAAATAATAAAAATCACAGATTGGTGCAGAACTAATCATCTAAAAATGAATCCTTCGAAGACGAAAGCAATTATTTGTGGAAGTAGAGCAAAAATTAGTAGTGATGAGTGCTGACTAGCCGACACAATCTTTGTGGAGGGGTCTGCTATTCCTTATAGTAGCACTGTAAAATACCTTGGGGTGGCTATAGATAGTACTCTCTCATGGGAGAATCAAGTAACAAATTTGTGCAATCGCGCTATGAGTATTCTAGCACAACTAAAAATAAACAATGAAATATTTAGTGAAAGTTTACGTATTAAGCTAGTATCTACTTTAATAATTCCTCTCTTTGATTATTGTTGTGCGGCGTATACGAATATGTCAAACAAATTATTATTAAAGATGCAGCGTAAATTGAATTCATGTGTTAGATTTATCTATAAAGTACCAAAATATGAACATGTTACTCCATATTTCAAAAAGTTAGGTTGGCTAAAGCTTGCAGCGAGAAGAGGCTATTTCATTGCTTGTCTGTTTTATAAGGAAATTTGACTAAATTATCGGCAGCTATTCGGCTCAAAACTAGACTTTTTGCCTGTAGCACTGCGTAGAGGTGATGTCCGACAAGACTATCTTCGTATACCGCAGGCTAATTGTGTCATGTATGATAATTCATTCTTAATTCATGGCATACGTATCTGGAATGCACTGCCAGCTGAGACTGTGGCTGTAGATAATTTGGTTGAATTTAAAAATGCTTGCTTCAATCACTTTTTTGAACATGACAATTAACAATTGCAATCTTTATTTTGGATCGTATTTAAATATTTTTTCTTGTAGAATTATTATGACTTTAAATTAAGTTATTTGTTTGTAGTAAATAAACTATTTGGATTTTATAACATTTAAAATTAAATCTTATTGTAAACCTTTAATTAGTTAAGTAATCTTGTAACCTATGTTAACCAATGTAATTTAAATATTGATGATTTTGAGGGAGCTTAGGTTCCAGAGCCAAATAAATTTATTATCTATCTATCTATCTATAATCTCAGACGAGTGTCATCACTTCAAGTTTATTACCAAAATGCCAACCTTTGCGGATTCGTATCGAACAAAATTTTTTGTAATAGCAACGACGAAACTCGGATTTGAGAGGATGCAAATAAAATTTTATTTATTTATGAACTGAGACACGTAAATAAATGACAAACTAAAATATTAGTAAAATTGTTTACAAGAATCGACTTGTCGCAAAGATTTTTTTTTTTCGATTCATACTCTCCCTGGCGGACGATTGTAGAAATAAACGAAACTAAATATCCTATAGTTCTTTTTAGCGTCCATGCGGGAATGTAGAGACAGATAGAGAGCGAGATGTCACTTATCGATACGTGTGCGTGAAAAGTAGACTCAACTATAGATATCCAGATATCATTCATTTTACCCCTCCTAATTATAGCTCGAAAATCCAAGTTTCGCGGTCGGTATTGCAAAAATATTATTTTTAAAATTTATTTAAAAGTACCCAAATTATTTGTATTGTAATTAAATATCGAAAAATCATTAAATCAAAGTTTTTTAATCCATTATAAATAATTTTTGGCAGTCATTTAATGACTGTAGGTTGCTAGTTATTATTATTATTATTATTAATATTCATTTATTTATTACTCAAGTTAATCAAAATAAATTCGGATTATTGATCATTTATTTTTCCGTAAGCTTTCCCATGCAGGAAACCCCCAGAGTTGACAAAGGGGCCAGGCTTGGGCCAGTACTGGGAAACCTAGCTTCGGCGTACCTGTATTGGCCCATGCGTGAGCCAGGCTGTTTAACCCAGCCTTGGCCATGCCAATGATTACCCAACCTTCGGCCAAGACTGGCTAACCCAGCCTTGGCCATTCATTGGCGACCCAAGCGTGGACCGAGACTGGTTAACTCAGCCTCGACCATGCCAATGATTATCCAACCTTGGGCCAAGACTGGCTAACCTAGCCTTGGCCATTCATTGGCGACCAAAACGTGGGCCAAGACTGGTTAACCCAGCCTCGACCATGCCAATGATTATCCAACCTTGTGACAAGACTGGCTAACCTAGCCTTGGCGATTCATTGGCGACCCAAGCTTGGGCCAAGACTGGGCAACCAAGCCTTGGTCGGCCCAATTATTACCCGAGCCTGGCCCAGAACTGGGTCACTTAGTCACGGCCACAATGATTACCCAAGAGTTAGCCAAGATTGGGAAACCTACACTGAAAAAAAATTAACTTGATTCAAGAAAAAAATTTTTGAACCAAGAAAATAACTTTGAAGAGTTTAATTGTCTTCAATCAAAACGAAAAATTCTTTAATTAAATAAAATTTACTTAAATCGAGAAAAATTTCTTAGTTTAAGAATTTTTCTACTCAAATCAAGAAGATGAAATTTTTAAAAATTATTTACTTGATTTAAGTAAATTTTTTTTTCTTTGTAGCCATGGGCGTTGAATGGCGACCCAGACTTGAGCCAGAATTGGGTAACCTAGCTTTATATTAACGTAATAATAATTAAATACCATCAGAGTTATTATCATTTTTATTTTATGTAAATCAAATTTATTCATGTCACTAAATATGAGATAAATTTGTTTCATAAAAAAATATAACATGTTATCCACGTGTAATCGTGATTAACGCGTGTATGGAGTCCAAAAAAAAGTATAAAAACAAATAATAAAAATAATAAAAGCGGGCAAGAGATAAAGAAAAGCCGTGAAATAAAATTTAAACGAATAAATACGACGCACTGCGGTATTTGGTGGAATTCTATCCGAGATACACTCACATGTCCGGGAACAAAACTCGCGGACGTTTCCCGGGAGACGGCGGGGCGTAAAGAGAAGAGAGAAAAAGATTCTAGGGGTGGACGAACAGGGGTGAAAAAAATAACCGAGTCAACCACTCGTTTGCCCCGGATATCAGACAGGTATTTCGTTTGAAAAATCTGGTGGAAACTAAGCGGCGAATTCTCTCCGGGTACCAGTCCAAGGCTCAGACACATTTTTCACCCACTTTTCCGCTTCTTTATTTTGTTAATTCTCTTCGTCAATAACTTTTTTTATTGACTATAAATCCCTGAATTTTTTTATTTTCATAAATTCATTCAAAGAGTCGTTTTATTTTTTAAATTATCAGTACCGTAGAGAAAGTAAGAAGAGAAGGCAAATTAAACCGCGGAATTCGCTTTTATCACAGATTTCAATTACTGTCATTAAAATTTTATGAATATTGGAAAATTTATTTTTAATTTAAAGTATTCGTTTTTTTTTTTTTTTTTTTTTTTTTCAATAAATTTAACAGATTAAGTCAAGAAAAAATTTTTGATCCAAAAAATTTATTTTAAAAGCAGCCGATTTACATCACTTGTTTTTGAAGTTCTTGAATTAATATTATTATTTCTTCGGTCGGTAATTATGGTAACTTAATTGACAATAATCATTTTTACTAACGAATGCAAAACTATTAATAATTTTTATTATTTTTAAATTTGTTTAAGACCTAGCTTTTCTATATTTTTTACCAGGTTTTTTTTAGCAATTTTTTCGAGCCTTGAATACTTTGATTCTCATAAAATCACATGATAAATGTAAACATTAATACGTTGATATGTATGTTGAGGGGGTTATGTTACCTTACAGTATCGCCTATGTCGTTAGTTGACGCAAGTTAATTTTTGTGTCTCCATCATTGACATCCGCTATTTTTAAATTAATTTTAACTCGATAAAGTATAGTTAAATGATTATATGGTTATTTAGACTATTAATAATCTAAAATAATTTTAAACAATGCACTTACATAAAAAAACATTGAGAAATCTGGATTTGAAAATAGGGTTTTTCTTAACGATATTGTTAAGAAATTACAAACGTATAAGCAGTTTTGGCCTACTTGAAAAAATGAAATTTTTTTACGGTAAATAGTTTATACCTTAATAGTTTATAGCTATTATACCTTGGAATTAAGTTTGACTATTTTTTAATTTAAAAAAAATGTCAAATTGTCATGAAATATCAACAATTGTGATTATTAACAGATTTTAATAATTAAATAATAAAATTAAATATGGTATCAATAATGGGGGCCCTGTCAATAATAGGGGCTTTTACTTTACATATTATAAATACACTGGGCATCAATGTCAAGAAGACAACATACGCGGAAAAACTCGGAATTTACTATAGTATTACTGCTTAGAGAATAGATCTCAAACTAAACTCGGTATTGCTCTGAGAACTCTACCGGTATTTTGATAATTACAATACGTATTTTTACCATAAGAAAACTCCCTCAATAATACTTTGTATACTGATAGGAATAATGAATTCTTTTTCAGTGTAGTTTTAAAATCAAATTATTAAAATGATTGTTTTTATTTTACCATGAGTGCGTAAATAATAAGATATATATTTGCATTCACTAAAAACTTTATCTTTATTTAAAACAACAAATGCGAAACAAAATTTTTTCATGCAAATGAATTTCCAGTACTCTTGTTTGTTCGGTCGCTAAAAACACAACGCTGTTTTAATTCCATTGTGTATTTATTACAACCTCATAACCATTCACAATAATAACAAACAAAATAACGCTGCGGATCATTTTTTGTTTTAATTTAGCGCTATTTTAAATATTTGACAGAAAAATAAATAATCCGGATTATGATTTAGTAATGAAACAATAATAACTTTGATGTCGATGGGACCGAATTTAATTTTAATTTCACGAAAAATTGCGAAGCGTTATTGTAAATTTATAGACTTCATTTATAATTTATGAGAATAGTCTGAATTTCCAGCGAGTTTCAAAGATAGTTAGAGAAGTTAATTAATATTGTATGCTTCTCTCAAAGTAACAGAAGCTTGTAAACAGATAAAGAACTTTGTTAATTATTATTTCATATCTTTATTATTTTATTTATTAAAGAAATTTCAAGGAAAATACTAATTTTAGATTAAATATTCAATTGATATTTTATTTTATTTTTGATTCAAGAATGGAATATAAAGACTTTCACGCGAGTTCAAGTACGATTAGTTATGATCAGTATGAATAATATAATGCGTGATTTGTCAATCTTCATGAACACTCGAACACTTAACATTGACAGAGACATTTAAAGTGAGGACTTGAAATTAGATTTCTTTTCTTTTCTGTATTGAAATATCACTAATTTCTCTATCGAAACTCAGTAGCTTGTTCCTTGAGAAAGTCTTAATAAATTAAATGCAAAGTGTTGAACGTCCATGACAGATTTATCGTTTTATTAATTTGTATTGATTGATAACTTCAGTGGAAATTCTTTCAATTGATCGTATTTTGTGGAAATTCATTGAAAAAATTTAAAATAAAATTATTAACTTCTTAAAAAATTAATAATTTCCAAAAATTTTTTTTTTATTAGATCTCGACGTTTCGAGGTTCTCATAGGTACTTTGACAAATTTTTTATATACCCCTTTTTGGCTTTGAAAATTTTTTTTCTTAGAGCCAAAAGAGCATATGTCGAAAAAAAATTTTCTTGCGTTTTTCAACCAGATTTTTACTTTTATACAATCCCTACACGGAGAGAACAAGATTACACTGGATAACATTCTAGATTATACTTAGTGACATCTTTAGTGAAAAAATTTTTAGATGGTAGCTAGTATAATCCAGATTATACTGATTGATATCTAGATTATACTCATTGTAATCTCCCATTTTCTTCAGTAAAATCTCGGATTATACCGCGTAAGATTCCACTGGATATAATCCGAGATTGTATCTTGTAGAATTTGGATTATACTCAGTAGAATTTTGGATTTTACTCAGTGATATATCCACGATTTTTTTTCTAGCGCCTGCGCACTCAGCATTATCATATGACCATGAACAGGTTAGATCTTATTGTCGAAAGTCTAAACGTAAAAACATACGTCTTGTACACTATTTTTACATACCTTGCAATTTTAATAATTATAACGGCTATAAAAAATATTGTTACATAGCACAAAATATAAATGTTCACACACTAATTAATGCACAGATTATATTTTTTGAATGTTCAATATACTGATGATTGACTATAATTCACAAATTGTAAACAGCACTTCACGCGCAGGCGCTAGAAAGAAAATGGCGCAGATATCACTGGATATAATCCAAGATTTTACTGGGTATAGTCCAAATTCTACAGGGTACAATCTCAGATTATATCCAGTGGAATCTTACGCGGTTTAATCTGAGATTTTACTGAGGAAAATAGGAGATTACAATGAGTATAATCCAGATATCACTCAGTATAATCTGGATTATACTAGCTACTATCTGAAATTTATTTTCACTACAGATGTCATTGAGTATAATCTGAAATGTTATTCAGTGCAATCTTTTTCTTTCCGTGTAGGTTTAAAAATTTTTGTGCTCAAAGAATTAAGTCTAATATCATCAAGAAAATTAAAATCAAACGTTATATCCAAAAAATATCGCAATTCAATCTTTTAAAAAGAGTGCAATTCTGAAATATTTTTTAAATTTTTTAGCTTAAAAATAAACTAATAGATTAATTTTTGAGCGTTTGCAAGTTTTTATATCAAAACAAATGTGTAAGCCGGGAACTCAAAAATTTAAAAAACTTTTCTCCATTCACTAGTCGTTAAGTTCCTAATAAATACGTAATAAAGTTCCGGAAATAAATAAGTTAATTTTTATTGTGTAAACCATAAATTCAAGACGTAATTAATTACAGCTTTGTTGTTTTATTGCTCTAAAGTATCCCGAGCAGTGAGAGCGTTAGTAAAGTATCGCATCGGTAAAGTCGACCACTGAGAGATAATATTGATGACGGTACTTTCGGTCTCGGCAATTCTAATGTTGGAATATATATGTGTATGTCTTTATAATGCAGCTACCTATACGTCAGTATAAGCTTTAACTTGGCGTCGTCAGCGTTCCCAAAACTTTCCTTTAACGATAGATAACATTCCCCATAATATTTTATGTTTTTCTGAAACCATTATTGCATTTAAAAGGGTGTCTAAATAAGTAAAACTTACGATCAATAAAGTATAACATTCGTAACATTAAACGGGAGTTTTATCATAATTCAGAGCGAAAAAATAGAGTTTTACTATGAATTCGATAACACCCGATAAACTGGAAAACGTTTTTTTTTACGGTGGCGTTTTCGTACGTAAATAACTCTATATAATTTGACAAAATAAAATTGCGAATAAAAATCTAAAATTTAATTAGAATTTTTTTAATCAAGAAAAAAATGGTCGTGAGAACAATAGAGGTGGTTAATTTTTGACCCCGCGGGGTCGAGCACAAAAAAGTGAGGGAGTAAAAAGTTGAGGGTAAGAGTGCGGGGAGGCAAAGTTCGAGTGAGATTTATCACAGTAGAATCCTTTGTTAAGCTCCCGAGTATATATATCGTTTTATGCCAGTCTAGTGTCACGGGAAATGTCATGGCATCTCGGTTGCTTCACCGCAAAACCCTTTTCATTTTGTTCACTACCCAAATAAATGCTTATTCATTTACACTCACACAATTATAATTTATTATAATTCCTACTTTCGAAAAATAACAATTTTTTTAAATTTTTATGTTCAATATTGTTTTTTTTTTTTTTAAATTTAATTTTGTCTTACTAATTTGTTGAATTGTAAAACCACTAACTTCCCGATTTTTGAAAATTTTAAATTTTCTAAGCGGGAAGTTAAAAATATAAAAAAGTGCTATTAACTTATACTGTTGTGTATCGGTAGAAAAAATAATACATACAAAAAATTAATGAGATTAGTAATTATTTTACACTATTTAATTATTAAAAACTAGCAACCTGAAGTTAATATGCTACTGCGAAGATATACGGATTATGAATAAAAAAACTTTGGCTTAATGATTTTTTGATATCTATAATTACACTGTACATAGTTTGGGTATTTTTTGAATAAATTTTGAAAATAATAGTGCTATTATAGGATCAATTTCAAATAATTTAATGAGCAAATGTGATGAAACAAATTTACAGAACCAACAAACTCAAAAACTCCTCCAAAAACTTAATATAAAAAATTGACTATCACTGAAAAATATACAATACCGTAAAAAAGCACTAATTCTTATCAAGACTTTTCCGATGATACCAAATTTAATTATAAAAAATTTCTCTTACTTTGTCAATTATTTGAATTATAAATGATTGTCGCTGAAAAAATATCAAAACCAATTTACGGTAAAGATATACCAGTTAATAAATTTTTCTTAGTCTGTTGATTACATAAATTAATTTTTGTCATATAAACATATTGACATGAGCGAAACAAAATAAATAAATAAACAATTGACATTTATCACGAAATTTGCATCTATTTATAACTACTTCGAAAACTCATCATATTAAATTAACTATTGCTGAAAAGCATACGAAACATTAAAAAAGCACAAATTCAGTTCAAAACCTTTTTAATGATACTAAATTTGATTTATAAAACTCATTTTATCATATAAATACGCCGGAGAAAAAATTTTCCTGATTCTCTTAATTATGTAGATAAATTAACATTTTTAATTAGCGATAAATCATTTTTTTTTTATTTTTGAGTTTTACTTGTATACCGTTATCTGGTTTTTACAAGGCTGATATCCCACTTTATCTCCATTCTATACTCCCTCTTTGTTGCGGCTGTGGACCGACTTGTGCTTTCTGTACCGTATTCACCCTGAATCTCACCTTCTCAGGCTGTTGGAACAGAATCATGGGGAAACCACAGAGAAAACCCATGATAGTACAGTCGGAGCTGGGCTAAGTCTACAGTGATTGATAAGAAACTCTTCTTTATCGACCACTGGAGCATTAGGCCCCTCTCCTAGTGTGCAGAGATCCCTCGCGCTAGCCAACGTTGACTAGAGTGGTCACCCATTCAAGTTGTTGCTTAAATGTGTGATCGCCCAAAATCAGACGAGTGCCGCCCGGCTATCTCTGCCACTTCCAGAGGCTGGCAACGTAACGTAACGCACATATTTTTAATTATAATCACTGAAAAATATTGGTGCGTGCTGGGATCGAACCCGGGTCCCACTCTTTCGAAAAGCGAGCACCGAGCCGACCAGACCATTGCCAGCCTTAATTAGCGATAAATCATTTATTTGAAATGAAAATTCATTAGTCCTTATTCGTTATCTATGATTTTATTCTCTGTTTTTTTATGTAGATTACACCTTTTTGTGA
Source organism: Cotesia glomerata (assembly GCF_020080835.1). Classification (NCBI taxonomy): domain Eukaryota; kingdom Metazoa; phylum Arthropoda; class Insecta; order Hymenoptera; family Braconidae; genus Cotesia; species Cotesia glomerata. The sequence continues at coordinate 6,178,705 of NC_058165.1, forward strand.
TCAACTATCGCTTAATTACAGTTAATTTTAACAAAGTTCTCATAAAATTTTTTATGATTAGTTAATTATTAGTCGTTAGAATGTATTTTAATGACATTCTTAATTTTTTCTTTTTGCTATTAGATATTATTCTATATATATATATATTGTTAATTAAAATAGCCTGATAAAATAAATTAAATGAAAAAAATTAATTAAATATCAAATCTTATTAAATTAAAGTCTTTTTTTTCTAAAATATAAAACCCATAAAAATAATAATAATATCATTCCATGTGTGCGGTAGACTGCATTACTTTTTTTTTTTTATTTTACGCTAGAGACTCTGGTAAATTTTACTGACATAAACTTTAAAAAGTAGTGCTGTTACTGAAGCAGCTCCATGATTACAATATAAGCCGGTAATTTTTTTTTATAATTTTAACAGTAAATTTTTTTTTCGTCTAATAATAATGATATTTAATTACTTTAAAATAACAAGCCAATACAATAATTATAAATTGCAAAATGTTCGTTATTTTGTCAAGCACAGCTCGATTAGCGATTTTATGCTTTCCCATTTATTTTCTCCTTATTTTAAAATTTTATGTTCCTTTTTCCTGTTGGATACTTTGTACTTTGCTCTGGGCAGTCGAGAGTAGCGGAAGGTACACCACACCCGCAGTCTAATTACGTTGGATTAGTCGAGCCCGCTAAAAAGAAGCAATGACGAGCCAGCGGCCATGAAACCAAACGAGATAGTATAGCTGCCGTAAAGTAGCAAAAAAATAAATAAAAAAATAGCAATGTACCCTCATCGCGCTTTGCACTCGCGATGTTACCGAGACTGATTAACTTACGGGTTCATAGGCAAAAAATACAGCCACGCCATTGTGCAGTCCTGATAGATTTTTTTTGTTGAATAAAAGCAATCGAATTTTTCTTTATTCCAGCAAGTCAATGCTTGAGTTTCTTAAATAAAATTATTTTTAAAGTGAATTGAAGATTCGCTTTGATATAAAAAATTTTTCGAGAAGTTTAATCAAATTTTTTTTCAGTTTTTAATTCAGCAAAATGAAAAATAACTTCCTCTAGAATTTGTATAATAAAGTGAAAATTAAAGGCGAAAATTGTTAGCAATTTTTATCAAACAAGATAAATCTTTATTAAAATTTAAAAACAAACGCGAAATTCTTCTAGCGGAAGCACAAAAAAAAAGGAGTAAAGAATAAAAAGCGTAATGTACAAAAAAGAAAATAACATCAAAAATAAATCCTACAAAAAGCTTTATTTCCTGTATCTCACGTCACGTGCCCTGTTACATTTTTCTCCTCTTAAAATTTCATACTTTCATCGACAGTGCTTACTCCATTAAAGCAATATCCCATACAAAGTTGCCGTTGATGGCGACAAAGCCATACATCGGCCGATGTTAGGCGACGAACGGTCGGCCAAGCGTTGGCAATTTTTAATGGCCCATATCTGGCAAACTGTCATTAGCCATTCAATCGTAAATAAAAATAGCATGCGATCAACAGCCATTCATCGGCCGATAATCAATTCCATACGTCCTTGCGCACGCGCCAAAAATCTGTTTCTCAGTTCTCAGAACACATTTATTTCATTTACATGTCTTATGTTGTTGACCAATTAATTTTGTTATCACAATGTCACAAGCATATCAGCGATTAAAAAAATTTAGAGAATTAAAAAAAAATGTAAATAACGATGAACAATGCGATGCAAATATTTCTGTACATAACTCAAGTACATAACTCAAGACAAAAATAATGAAAGTGATGACATTGAAGATAAAACTGGTTCAAATAAAAGTTTTCAAGAAAAACTTCGACAGTGGGCCTTAAAAAATTTAAACAGTCTTCAATTAAATGTAATTGCTGAACTTTTATTACTACTAAGAGAAGAAGGACATCCTGAGTTACCAAAAACGACACAAGCTTTGTTAAAGACCAAATCCGCGTGCATCAAGTTTTTCTTAGTCAACGTATGTGTGTGAGTCGCTGTATTAGACCGATAGTCGGGTATTATTATATATTATTATTATGTGAAAGTAAAACTTGGTTTATTGAATGAATTAATAAAGTAAAAAAAGTAAGTAAATTAAAAAAAATAATTTTAATACTGATAGTTATATTAAAAATAACAGGTACCTAACAATTGCAAATATTTTACAAAATAAAACATACAATCATTTAAAAAATGTACAAAGACAAAAGTTTTATAAAATTGATTCAAGCTTTTGTTCTAGTGAAAATGATTTAAATATTGGGAGAAAATGATTATAAACTATTATAATTATTTCCAGCTTGCATTTTTCCGGATAAAAATTTTTGGTGAAAAAACAGCGAAAGGATGCATTTGTAAGATGGCATCTGCACTGATGACCAAAAATGTTGAAAAAAATTACTCTGGTACTGGGAAAAGAATAAAAGGCGTGGGAAAACTTAATTTTAGCGCAACAGAAACATTTAAGTGTATGGAAGGTATGAAAATGGTTTTTATATAATTGTGTTTTTTAATGTATCGAATTATTTATTTATTTTTTTATTGCAGATGTAGTAAAAGAGAAACTTGGTGACTGTGAAGATTGCAAAAATTTTGCCGGAAAAGTTAGCCGGTGGTTGTCAGGGCAAGGAGATCGAGAACAGGGTCGAAAATAAAGATCCTTATCTTTATAATCTATTTAATATAATAATATTACAATAACATTATTATTAAAATAATTAATATTAATATAATTATATTAATATAATTATAATTATTAATTATAATTAATATAAAATTAATATTAAAATTAACATTAAAATTATTAATACATAATAATCCTTATAAAAATAATGAAGCAATAATAATAATTTCAAAGTGAAATATAAAGTGTAAGTGATTAATTATAATAATAACTGTTATTACAGCAATCAGCGATTGAAGGACAAACGATTAAAATCATAATTGGCGCAGAACAGCTTGAAATTAGTAGACCGATAGTAGAAAAAATATTTGGCGCATTACTGTTTGCCGTTAATGGGCCGATAGTTCAAATGATGTCTTGCCCATTGCTGGTTGCCATCAATGGCCCAATAGTTTAATGCCATTAATGGGCCGTGGTTATCATGCCAACTGTAAGCCGTTTATTGGCCATTGAAAATTTCCATTACTGTGCCATTAATCGACATTCTTGGCCCTGCAATGGCCCAGTCTAGGGCCGATTTACAAACTTTGTATGGGATACTGCTTTAAATTCAACAAATATAAAATCCGCTTCTATCTTTTCTTTTCGAATAGATCTTGCATTGACTAGAAAAGAAATTCAGAGGATATTGAGAAAAAAGTGCACGGTTAGCTGAATTATAACGTCACAAGTATAAAAATATAGTTTTCTGAGCTTTTTTTTTGTAGTTACTCGAACTATGCATTTGTTGAAGTAATTATTGATAAATAGTTATATCGACTATATTTGAATAAATATTTTTCTGCTATCGTGTTAAACAAAAAATTATTCGGTAACTGAAATGTTATTAAAGACGATGTCTCAGATAAATTAACTGGAAGAGCTCTTAGTGCGTAACCAAAAGATCCGGGTTTGATTCCCGGTCCGGGATGTCCGAATTATTGCACGCCTCATAGCGCGAAGCGCGTGAGGTTGTGCTTTATACTCGACTCGTCAAGGTCAAGCAATTTTGTAATCTTTAAATGCCTCTATCACAACCATATTACACTTATACAATAATATAAAGTGGTGATGCTATTCAACTAGATTTTCCTAGTTCAGAGAACTACATTTTGTTCTCTATATATAGCCCATGTAAAAAAGTTGTGAAATCTTCCGGTGATCTGTCGGAAATCCTGAGGAATTAATATTTTCACACAAATCTGAATTTAACAAGAATTCCCGATGAAATCGTAAGTGATAATTTTATTAAACACTGCAGTAAGAATTGGAAAGAAAAAAATAAATATAAATATATTTTTGATTTACTAGAAATTATTTCCTGTGCAGAATTTCAGCTGGATTTTGGTAGACTGGGCTTGATATAGTTTTCTGTATAGAATGACAAATTGTAGTTCATTTTATAATTTATAAATGATTCTTGGAGACCTCCGAAGGAATGCGGAGCATACTCTTTGGAATTTTGCCGGACTTCTTCCGGATTTCACGCATTCGAGAAAGTGGATTATTTTTTTTTTCTTTTCGGATTATTAATATTTCTTACATGAATTCGGAAGAATTGCGGAGAAGACTCTACGGACTTTCGTAGGAATTTCTGTGGTTTTCAGGCATGAAGTAAGCAGCGAGAGTAAACGTCCTATCGATTTTATTCAGCAATTGATGGAAATTCACAAAGTTTTCTAAATAGATTTGGGAAAATGGGTAACAATTTTGTCCATTCAATATCAATTACAATAACTTAAGCTTATATAGGCTAGAATAAAAAATTTCTATCATCACTAATCGAGTAATCGTATAAAAAACTGAAAGGATTTTTTGACATTAAAACACTTTCGGATTTATCAGATTTTGTAATTGATATTTTCTTAAATTAATCCAGAGTTTACAAAAACTGATTTAATTTTAAATTAATAATAATGATATTTAATTTCGACATTATCATTATCATAAATATAATTTCTCAAAAAGTAAAACCAATCGAATCCAAAAATAAAGAAAGACATATATTACCGCATCAATAACCTACGATAATAATGATAAAGCGGACACTAAATGTCAGGGATTATTTCAGGCAGTGCATGAAATCCGTGATGAAAGATGGTACATAAGATTAGACACTAGACCAGACTGGTGCACACCTCAACCGCTACCGAGAGACCGAGAGTGAGCGAGATGATGAACTGAACAGTGAAAGAAAGGTCTTGTTCCCATTCTCCTTTCGGCCTTGACGATCCTGAATTTCTATGTCGACTCTTTCTCTCTCTTTCTTTTACTTATTCATGCTTAATGTCCGTGAATACTTTTTATCCTATATATTACGTTATTACGATCGTGATTACGGTTAAAATTGATTCTAAATGAACATTTTTATTCAACGCTCAAAAAATTAACGACCCAAATCAGCTCAGTTTTAAATTTATGCCGAAATTATAATTAGATACTTATAATTATGATTATACAATAAATAATTAAGAGTTTTTAATCCAAAAGGGTTATAAAATTATTTTTTAAATATTTTGAGGCTAGAAAAAGCGGAAAATTTTGTTGAAAGTTGAATGAAAAATTTTTTGATAAAAATAAACAATACTTTAGTATAAATTTTAGTATTAGATAAAAATTAAGCGTTATTATTTTTAGGCGTAAAAAATTAAAACAATGAAGATATTAATTAATTTGATTTTCTAAAATGTTTTATACTTCAGGAAACTGAAGGTAAAAACTGGTTTGATTTTTGAAAAATTTAATTTAGATTAGATTAGATTAGATTAATTTTATTTATGCCAAGGCCTATTGGCCAAATGGCAATTTATACATAATAAATACATATTTATGTTTATACACAATTAATTGATTTAAAAATGTAGTAGCATATTTACAAGGTAGATTAAGAATTAACAATAATACAGTACTGACTTATAAATTACAGATAAAACATTAATTATGTAAAAATTGAAAACTGGAAAGTTTACAATAGTAACAAAATGAAAAGATAAAAGTAAGTGAAGGAAGAAACAAAAGGTATGCCTTGTACAATTAATTTAATGATTTTTTTTTCATTTAAAAAATCGTTCAAGTGCAATTTTGAATTTTTAACTATTTAATTCGAAGAAGATGCATTTATTAATTAATTTTAATATATATTTTTCAGGTTATGCATCAGAAGTAGAACAAAAAAATTTTTCAATGCGTTAATTTTTCAAATTTTTACCAATCATGATGATTGATGAATAATTAGATGGAAAACTTAAAAATTGACGTATAAAAAATTTTTTTTTTTCATTTAATTTTTCCTATTTCCAACGCACAATATTCGAAAATATGTAGCAATAATAAAAAATAAATGCATCGACTTCAGATTTTTGATCCAAAAACAAAATTTGATTTTGACGAATTTTAAAATTTAAACTCAATTTTTAGATAAAAAAAAATTAAAGGATTTAAGTAATCATAAATAAACTTTATTATTGATTTTAGAAAACTGTAATTTTTTTAAAAATTAGCCGTATCAAAATGTTAATAAATAATTCTAAGCTTAAACTTATACATTGATTAAAAGGTTAGCTAGACTCAAGAGAAGAAAATTTTATAATAAGGAAAACAACAAGATAGAATTATTAATGTAAAAAAATTTTTCTTGGCTCAAGAATTTTTTCTCTTGTCTCAAGAAATTTATTGCTTTCCTTGTAGTGTTCTCAGTTCAAGAATTTTTGGAGTCAAGCTAACCTTTCGACCAAGTGTAACTTTCAAATCTCTAGAAAAAAAAATTTTTGGACCTCGATTACGTACAAATAAAAGTGAATCCCAAGAAAAAGAATTTTCTTTTAAGTTTTTTTATAATAAATTACAATTTCGAACGAATATGGACGGTACATTCTTTTATTTTAAAAATATTCAATTTATTTTTTTTCTGCCTATCCTTACACATAATAAAATCGATTAAAAATTTCTTAAATGATACTTGTCTTCAATAAAAATCATAAATTCTCTTTGATTAATTTTTCTCGAAGAATTTTGAAGATAAGAAACGAAGTTTCTCAACGAAAAAACAAAATTCTACTAATATAATAACTATTATCGAGTCAGCAAGCAATTTGTTCTACTAACTCACATAACATAACTCTTTATTAATTTTCTTGTCAGACCGCACCTATTAATTTCTATTCACTCGTCTTATTTATTCGTCTGTATCTACTGCACTAATTCATCTTCACCGCCTTTATCTACTTCTTCTGCGCGGCACCTTATACTTAATATCCTACCGCCTCATATTACTCACACAATACGCGGTTTTATCCACGCTAGTTTGCGACTATTAATAAATTTGCGAGCGACAGTTCATATCCGTACAGTAGCTAACTTTTATTTTTATTTTGATGGCTCGCAGAAATCCGACTATTAAATTGAAAATGAGCAATAAAAATCCAATCTCCGATCAATATTTATGAGCATGCGTAATATTATAATTATAATTATAATAAAAATGATATTCCAACAAAATTGGCCAACAAACTATTTATAAACAAAAAACTAAAAAATGTTAATGCTTTGAGATCGCTATTTAGTAATATAACGGTGCTCGATGCTACGTGATTTTTATTGCCGGCGGCTCGTTGCTCCAAATTCGTCGAAACCGGTCTGCGGAAATTTCTTATTATATCCTACTATTGTAGCCTACAGTTTCTGATGCTTGATATACGTTAATTTAAAGTCATTCCGCGTATCGCCTCTTACCCATATTCCGTACTTTCTTTTCATGCCGCATTTTACGCCAAAGGTCTAACGATTTTCCTTTCACCAGTCTCATCACTTAGATACTCGTAAACCCTCGAATAATAACGCTTCAAACCTTTCACAGCCATTGTTGTTTGTCATTTTTTAATTTTAGGTAAAAAGTTTCTGGATACTTGTAATTTGTTCTTCGGGATTTACGAATTTTCAAATCTAAATTACGTCTCAGTGTCAAAAAATATAACAATTTTGATACAGATCAAAATTTCTTGCAAAAAAAATATGTTCAATTTTTCATCCAGAGTTTGAATTCCAATTACACTCTCCAGAAGGCAAAACGTTCGAAGATGTGTATTTATTTTATTCACTTTGTTAAATTTCAATCGGCTTTTATATCCATATTGTACTTACAAAACAACATATATCCTCGGAGATACTGAAAGAAAGATGTAGTTCTTTGAATTAGGAAAATCGAGTTAAATAGCATGACCACTAAGGTAAAAGCCCCAATTATTGACGGGGGTCTAAATATTGACACCCTAAATTATATTTAAATATATTAAATTATCTGTAATAAGAATAACGATCAAATAAATTTTTATTAAATTCTAATTAATTAAAAAATTGAAAAAAATCACATTCAGTTCAAAATATTAAATATTAATTATTAAAAAAAAATAAAGTTAGCACCAGTTCATCAAATCAGCTTACGAGCGTCTATTTTCTTAACAGCTTTGGTTAGAAAATCATTTTTTTTAACTGCCGAGTTTAAATTAATTTTTTCATGTAATTATATGATCTATTTTTTTTTTTAATTAACAATATATGAAATATTTATAAAATTAAATAATCGAAATTAATTGTATACTTTATGATATTTAAATAATGGGAGTCAATAACTAGTTCATAATTTTTATGGTGAATCCCATATTGACAGCCAGTCGACAGCGCTATGACGCCTTTTTTTTTTAAGTATAAAATACGTTATATACGCGATTATATTCAAGGCTTTTAACTGTCAAATAACTCGGCGTGTTTTAGTGTTAAATAAGTTTTTAAATAAATTGTTATATTTTTCATAATAATTATTCATTCATAGAAATTATTATTAATTAACTTTAATAATATTGATTACTTTATATCAAGGTTTTGATAAATAACAATATAACCAAATGATTCGACGCATGTGCAGTAGGGGCGTCAATAATTGGGGTTACGTTACGTCAATAATTAGATCAATCAGTTTTTTAACCCGTCAATAATTGGTGTATCCAGATCATATATTTAATTATTTAAAATTAATTAGTAAATATCACTGATTATCATTTTAAAAAAAGAAATTGATTAGTTAAAACATTACTGAAGACATTACCACAAACAAAATTCATCGATATTTATATTTGATTGCTTAAAAAAAATGAAATCATAACTTTGTCTCTTATAGCGTCAATAACTGGGGCTTTTACTTTATTTAATCTATTTTTAGTTAAATATGTCAGCTTCATAGGCATTTTGATTAACTTTAACTCAGAAAATAGAAAAAATAATTCAGACAACCCCGAACCGGGGATCGAACCCAGGTCTTTTGGTTACGCATCAAGGGCTCTTATAGTTAAGCTATCTGAGACATCGCCCGTAACAATCTTGCAGTTACCTCATAATTTTTTGTTTAACACGATAACAGAAAAGTATTTATCAATAGTTACTTCAGCTAATGCATGGTTCGAGTAACTATAAAAAGTTTGGAAAATCCAAAACTGCATGCCTCATAATCTCATTTTTCACAATTAAATTGATTGCTTTATTGCTAACTTAAAACGAAAATTTCATATTCATAAGTGTATTGTAAACAGAATAAAAAAAAGTTTGGAAAATTCAAATGAGCATGCCTTAAGCGCTCATGTCATACATAAATTATTTAGATCATAACAAAAATTATTCGTTTTTAATTTGAATTTTCCCGCAAGTAGTACTATCCCCTCTGTAGGTCGAGTTAAAGAAAAATTTTAACAGACGATAAAACAGTTAGTAATCATACCATCATGTATGTATAGTTTCTGCTTGTTTATAGTTATTTCAATTCTGTTTATAAAAAATAATATATATGGCTGCCGAAATCGCAGAAAAAGTCACCGAACTGACTGTCGAAAAAAATTAACTGTATCGAAACGGAATTATTTCGACACGTAAATTTCCCCCACGGAAAAATTATGTATCCTAGAATATATGCTGGGAATATATCCTAGTATATATTCAAGGATATATGCTGAGTATAAGAAAATTCGCCGAAAAAAATATCTTAGGATATATTCTAGAATATATTCTAAGATATATTCTAGTATATATCCTAGAATATATCTTAGAATATATCCCAGAATATATCCTAGGATATATATTTTTTTCGTAGGGGTTTACAAGGGTTTTGACAAACTTCCTAAGGAACAAAACAAAAAAAAAGTTAAATCGTGAAAGTGATTTTTGACAACGTTGTGGTGTTATCAAGCCCAGTGCTCCCGTGAATACCACGCTCTTATTCATTTAATTCATCAGAAAAACGAGTTTTTTCTGAGAAATCTTATTTAATGGATAAGAAAATTTTATAACGTGTTCTGTAGTTATTATTATTTATTTCAATATGCTTTTTATCCATAATTTTTTTCGTTTAAATTATGAAAATCACGTTTTATTCGAAATCACGATTTTTAGGCGAGAGTAGAGCATACCTGCGCGCTTCGCGCTTAAGGCATGCAATACTTTTAAATTTTTCACGCCATTGTCCACCCACAAAAGAAAGGTACTGCGCATGTATTCTAAACGAACCTTATTTACATAGAATATTTATATAGAATATTTTAGATATACAGACGATAATTGGATTTTAGTTTATTGGTAATTATTAGAGACAGTGTATCGGGACTTTATAAACTTGTAGCGACATTTCTATGCTAGACGCTTCTACACAGTAAAAAATTTTTCGTCATTGTGTAAAGTGTAAAAATGTTTGTGTAGAATTTAAAATTTTAGTGTGTAGAATTTAACATTTTAGTATGTTGATTCAACACAATAGAGTGATGATTCAACACAAATTGTGTAAAAAAAAGTCATCAACACTAATTTTTGTGTTAAATTTGACGAAAAATTTTTTACTGTGTACTAGAGAAGCCTTTAGTGGAAGCGGTTTTTTTAAATATTTCTATAACTTAGGCCTTATTACCCGCAGATATCTTACATTGAATTAGACCGTGACCTTCGAAAGGGCTTAGTTTTGGATAATACTGAAGCGTATAAAAAAAAAATTGACTTAATCAGTTAAGTTTGTCAGCAGTTATCGTGACGACGCCAGTTTCCATACATACATCAGACACACGGACGTCCACGGAATAATTTTTTTAAACATTTTTTTCATTTATTTAAAAAGCAAAATGTCATAAGTGTTGAAACTAGTGTTTTTCTAGGACATATATGTGTAAATATTATTCTACAAGTGCGATAGAAAATAAATAGAGACAATTTCAGTTAAAAAAATCACTTGATTTTTGTAAGGCGAGTAAAGCGAGTAAAGCGAGTAAAGCGAGTAAAGCGAGTAAAGAGAGTAAAGCACTACTCATGCGCTTCGCTTCTGAGGCGTGCAAAAAAAGTTTAGAAAACTATATTTTCATACTTGTGATCGTATAATTTAGCTAACTGTACACTTTTCTCTCAGTGTACTAATTGTTCTGAACATCAAGTATATTTTTCCCAAAAAAAGATTATTTTTAAAACTTTTTCCCCATTAATTGGATTTAGATGGCAATTTCCATATAAATTTGTCGATTAGACAAATAATTCGCGAGATAATAGGAAGTTGATGACAGTGATAATAATTCGAGCGATTACATTCCAATCATAAGCAGACACTCGAGACAAAGCCCGGGGTAATACAAATAGTGAGAGGTACATGAACGTAATTGATATAGATTGATATACAGACTGTGGATATATGGAGTCGGATATATGCGAGGATAGATAGATAGATAGAGATATATATGGCAAGTATGCAACAGCGATGTGAGGAACGTAGGAAGTTCATCCGGGTCAGCCGTGTTATCAATCATCGGTCTCATGAATGGACCACTGAGTTCGGGGCGATGTCGTATCACAACTTTAATCAAAAATCATATTTACTGGGTCCTTTTTCACCCACCTCATCTTTTTGCTGTCTAGTCTGTTCTATATCTAAGCTTTACTTTCTCAAGCTTCGCCAACCAGAGGAAAACGCCGCTCTTGCGGGTTAGGTGATTGATAGATGAGATGAGATGAGATACGATGAGTACTTAACGAGTAAGATCTGATGGTTCAGTATTAGTATAGCAAGAACCTTCTCATCCTCCATCTCCATCTCCATTTCCATCTTCTTCTTCTTCTTCTTCTTTTTCATCCCGAATCTTTCATCTTCAGCAAGTGGATATAAGTATAGCAGATCCACCAGCAGGCATTGATATCGATTGAGATATGATGACAAGAGCTGTAAGATTATGAGTTTTAAATTTCCCTCGTGTCACTTTTCAATCGGGTGTCGCGGAAACAATGTAATTCCGTTTGGAAAATCCCTTATTTCAATTTCGCTAAATCCATCGAACTTTTATTCAAATCTCCTATTCTTTATCATTTAATATTTAAATAATCTATTCCGGGTTTAAATGCCTCAAAATGAAAACTGATTGGAAATTTTTCCACCTTAGATGTTTGATCAAATAAGATTTTGTAATGGAAAAATTGTTGAATATTCACCATACCATTTCGAGTGAGGAAAAATGAATCTTCAGCTGCTGATTGTTTTTAAAGTAGGATAAAGTTTTTTTCATTTCAAGGGAAAGAAATCTTCACTTAAGGCTGGTACCTGTAAAAAAAAAATTTTTTTTTAATACCAACCGCGAAAGTTGGATTTTCGAGCTATAGTTAGGAGGGGTAAAATGAATGATATCTGGCTAGCTATAGATAGATAGATAGATAGATAATTATTTTATTGGATTCTGGAGCCTAGGCTCCCTCAGAACCATCATCAAATATACATTTATGATTAGTGTATGATGTACAGAGTTTTAGATACATAAAAATAAAATCAAAATAAATATAGTAATTAATAGTAATAACATGTTAATCATGCTTATAAATAATACTTGTGTTATACAAAGCTCAACAACCTTCAATAGCGGTAATAAACGTTCAATATAGCAGATCAATAATTTTGGAAATAATAATCATAGCACAGTACGGAATATTTCGAAACTTTCGGCTTTTGCAATTTCAGCTGGCAGCGCATTCCAGATGCGTATACCACGAACAAGAAACGAGTTATCATACATACAACAATTAGATCTAGGTAGCCACAGATAATCTTCCCTTACATCGCCTCTACGCAACGCAACCGGCAAAAATTCTAAGTGACGTTTAAATAGCTGACGATAATTTAAATATATTTCTTTGTAAAAGAGGCATGCTATAAAGTAGTTTCTTCTGTCACTCAGCTTTAACCAACCCAGCCTCTTAAAGTACGGAGTAATGTGTTCAGTCCTCGCAATTTTATAGATATAGCGAACACAGCAATTCATTTTGCGCTGTAATCGCATTTGCGAGTCATTAGTAATATTGCAGTAAGCCGCACAACAATAATCAAACACTGGGAATATTAACGTGATGACAAGCTTTATACGCAGTTTTTCGTTGAAGATTTCATTATTAATCTTCAACTGTGCCAGAACCCGCATTGCCCTATTACAAACACTCATAACCTGATTTTCCCAGGTGAGAGTGCTGTCAATTAACACGCCAAGATACTTAATTGTCGTATCGTAGTGAACAATGCAATCATTTACGCGAATACAATCAGCATACTTACAATTATTACAGTTAACTTTAACTCTACTACCAAAAATCACAGCTTTTGTCTTCGATGCATTTAACTTAAGGTCATTGATATTGCACCATTCTAAAATTTTAACTATTTCCGCATTCAGGGCAGCAACACATTCATTTATCTGTTCTGGATAACAGGGCAAGTATATTACTAAATCATCAGCTATAGTTGAGTCTACTTTTCTCGCACACATATCGAAGTGACATCTCTCTCTCTATCTGTCTCTACATTCTCGCACGGATGCTAAAAATTACTATAAGATATTTAGTTTCGTTTACTTCTACAGTCGTCCGCCAGGGATAGTATAAATCGAAAAAAAAAAAATCTTGGTGACAAGTCGATTCTTGTAAACAAGATTTTTATATCCGCTTAAAAATATTGCTTTAAATTTTAATAAATTTTGTTTGCACTCTCTCAAATCCGAGTTTCGCCGTTGATATTACAAAAAATTCTGTTCGATACAAACCCTTAAAGGTAGGTATTTTGGTAATAAACTTGAAGTGATGACACTCGTCTGAGGTTATGGATACATTCTCAACAAAACCTCGTACGTAATACCCGGTCGCTTTGCTCGACCGATAACAATGTACTTGGTTTTGTTGAGTATGCGCCCATAATCTCAGCCTCGTGACGTCACTTCAAGCTTACTACTAGCTTAATACTTATCTTTGCGCATACGTATCGAAAATAACTATTTTATGTAGTAATACAAGACACAGAAGGAGAGGAGCAAAATGAGGTACGCCAAAAATTTAGTAAAAAATTCTTTTTTTTTCGAAAACTTTTAAATAAGTAAATATAGATTTAAATAACGTTTTGAACTTTGTAATTTATTTAAATAGGGTAAAGGCTCTAAAAATTCACTAGTTTATATAAGATGAACATAAATACATTATGTATAAATTTATTGGATAAGTTTACAAACTGAAATGAAAGTTATGCTTTTTTATATAGTTTTAACTTACAAACTATAATACTCTTGTTTATTAAATACATAATAATAAACATTAAATTGTGATAATTAACGTAATAGCCGATTGCTCTTAATATTGACCATTACTTACTAAATATTGACCTCCTATATTCGGCCCGTAGTGACATATACCACACTCGTCTCCATACGGATGCCCCATAAACTTAATGCTGATATCGCAACACCACGACTGTCAGATTATTTGCTACTTATCCCACATGTAGCATAAATAACTAAAGTTCTAGAATCAATTTTTTGCTTGACCTAAAATTTATCAAAAATTATCTATCCACCTATCAGACCACGTTAGAAAATTTTTTGACAAGTAGTTTTCTAAGAAGATTATTGAATTTCGTTTGCAGTACAAAGCTTTAAGAGAAAAAAAGAGAAAAGATGAACTAAATAAACAGATAAAGCATTTTAACAATAGCTGTACTGTAGCGTAAAACCACGTAATGCAATGTTCAATAAAAATCTTTTGATTTGATTTTCCACGCGTCTCAGGTCACAGCTCCTCCAAGTTGTCTTCCGCTTTATAACGGCCCGTTACCCACCAATGCCACTGGTGCTTTGTGATATTTTACGCTCACCAACTCTTCCAATCTCGATGACTTTCCATTCTCATCTTTTTGCTGAGATTTATTTATAAAGCGTCTTCCAATCACAAATCAAACAAATCAAAATAAGTTGGAAACTAAGAGCATTTAAAAATTAAGATCACTGAGCGAAAAAAGTCGATCGAACAACAAGAGCTCTATATATATATAAACAGAGTGGCACAAAAAGTCTACGTATGCCAATAAAAGGATCTTGTCCAAATGCCTCTCGAGATTTTGCTTTATTTCGACATCACCGATCTGCCAATACTTCACCCACTAGAAATCGTGCCAAACTATTTTCATTGGTATCTATTTGTGCTCTGTGCTATATATTTCTGTAAATGTAGACACAATCCATGAGAAAGATAGATGACTGTGCAAAGATTAAAGGAGTTAAAGTAGAGGAGAATGGAAGCTGAATTTTGAGGACAAGGATAGATATTGGTCAAAGGAACCTTCACAAAAGCGCAACTGAGTTGCTCGCAGAACCAGCTTAGGATATTCTGGTAACTTTTGCCCTTCGTACTTTGTGCCCTTCCTTAGAGTAAACTATAAACTACCCCAGTGAGCCGTCTACTTCATACTCACCATGCATAACTACAAAGCATCGGCGCTTAGACTTGAGTGTACTGTAAGCTCAATCTCTGTACACTAGGATCTGTGCTATCATTCTCTAATCCTTACTTTATGACGCTAAGGTCATTTTCTCTAAATTAGTAACATGCGGTCATTAAGAGCTTTTGATGTGTCTGTCCAATTAAATCTTTTGAATTATAATGAAATGTAAGCTTCAAAGGTACAAAATCCAACTTTGAGATACTTTCACAAGTATGTCTTGAAGGGTCATTCTGGTTCCGGAATTCAAAAAGAAGCAAATATTCATGATTTTTTTACACAGAAACTATTATAGATATTAATATGAAATTTATTCAGCTCAACAAATGCGCTCTTAAAAAACACAAAAAATATCTAAATTTATTTTTTAAATATTTTTTATTAGAATTAACAACGGGTGAACAGAGCTCTTCCAAAACATTTGTATAAAGCTGATGTACAAGATAACTTGATAACGGCTCATCTAAAACACTAAAACTAAAATTATTAAGTTTCAGTATATAAGTAGTTATAGCATCAGTTACGGAAATTAATATTTATTGATAAATAACAAAAGGGCGGATATTTTTAAAAAACTGAAAAATGAGGCTTTTTTCACAGTTTTTAGTCCTAAAAAATAGCAAAAATGAAAATTTTGATTTGGTTGTAGCTAATGCAATAGCTACTACTATGTAGAATATGTGGTTTAAATTTCATTAAATAATCCTTTCAGCCTTTTAAAAAATTGGATTTTTTTCCACAAATATATCCATTTAAACATCGTAAAATAATCTAGTTACAGTGGTCCGATTACTTAGAAATTTTAACAAAATACTTCTAGATGCATGTACTTTCGAAAGAAGTAAAAAAATAGTTATTTTCGATACATATGCGCAAAGGTGGGGATTTTAACGGCTTGAAGTGACGTTACAAGCTTTAAGCTATGGGCGCATTATTATCAAGACTGAGTTATTCATCCAGACCAGCGTAGCGAGTCCGGATATAGTACGTCTTGATGAGAATGTATCCATAGCCTCAAACGTGTGCCTTCACTTCAAGTTTGTCAGAGTCCCTACCTTTGAGCATAAAGTATCGAACATAATTTTTTATCATATCAATTGCGGAAATTGGATTTGAGAGAACAGTCAAGAATGTTCAATTACTGTTTATTTTATTTAAAGGCACAAGAATTTTGTCACACGAGATTAAATAGCGATGGATTAAACGCACGTATATGTTGAAGTTGTTTACAAGATTCAACTGTCGCTAAGATTCTTTTTGCGATTTTTACTCCACCCAGCGGACGTTTGTCAAACTAAAAGATAATTCGACTCATCTAGAGCGTATTTTAGCGTAGTCGTGCAGAATGTAGAGACAGATAGAGAAAGAGAAGTTACTTTTCGATACTAGTGCGAGGTAAATTAACTAAACTACAGATTGCCAGAAATCGTATTCTTTGCACCCTCTGTATGTTGCTCGAAAATTCAACTTTCGCGGTTGGTATGACAAAAAATTTTTTTACAAAGTTACAAACCAAATTGACCCCTTAATTAAAAAAGTGTCATTCGAGAAAAATTTTCTAGTACGGCCTGATATGATCAAAATATTTAATATGTTCATATCTGGCCTGATTTCAAAATTACCCATATTAGGACATATTTGTATGGGCTTATTAAGCCATATTAGGATGTTAGGCTTCTTATCTCCTGATATGCCCAATTATATAGGATCAAGCTCGTATCACGAATGTCTTAATTTGAAAATAGACTTAAAATATTAATACTAAATACGGCTCATAGATCGCCGCGCCAGTGAGAACTTCTGACCCTGCACCATCTAGCGGTTGATCATAGAACTAATTTAATAAAAAAGTCCAGCAGTCATTCCAATCTTTAAAGTAAATATATAAAATGATATTCAGAGCAGAAATTAGAACCTCAATAACATTTTCCCGCGATTTTGAAAGTAAAATTAATTTAGCTTATTCAACCTTTTATTTTCGTTGATGGCATTTATTTACTCGACAAAATACGGCCAATCAAACTTAATAATAAACTTTTAACGAAAGTTCGAGGCAGTAATTCAAGAGAACAAAGACTGAAGCAGACCAACCCGGTCATACCGACAATGACACGCTCGGTATAATGCCGGGATTAAACACATATACGTGTGTACGCGAGTGTGAAGCGATAAAAGTACACAGTAGTCAGGGAGCTAAATTTTACAACGCCCTCACGTAGAGACTGCGGTCGTTCATGGTGTTTTAATCGCATTTAAAGTTTGTTCACGTTGATTACTCTATATAATTTTAATTACCCGTTTTTTCTTTTTCTTCAGTTTATTATCATCCCATTGTTGTCGTTACTTTAATAGTTTCTATTATTTTTATTTGAATTGTTATCATTTATCATCAATATGATCATTGCATGGCTCGCTACGCTCGTCCGGTTAAATAACTCGGTCTTGATAAAAATGCGCCATAGCTTCAAACTCGTGACGTCACTTCAAGCCGTCAAAATCCCTGCCTTTGCGCATACGTATCGAAAATAACTATTTTTTGACACAAGAAATTTCACTTATTCCAACAAAATTAATTCTCTTGCTTTGAGAAGTACGTATCTTGATCCAAGAAAATTTATTTAAGTCAAGAAAATCTTCTTGTTTTGAGAAAATTCAGCTTCTTGCTTCAAAAAATTTAGTTCTTGATAGAAGTAAATTTTCTTGTCTGGAGAAAATTTCTCTCTTGCTCCAAAAAATTAAATATAAAGATAGAAGTAAATTTTCATTAATATTTTTATTGATTAACTTGTCAAATAGGAAGATCAAATAATATTGAATTATTTTTTTTCATTCAATATGTATAATTGCACGCTAAAATAATATAAAATGGGTATCAAATATCAAATTTCAAGGTGAGAAAATTTTTTTCTCAGCTGAAGCAGGTGGCGTTGCTTCCCTAAAGTATTTAAAAATCTTGATCAAATATAAAAATTTATTGTATCAAGTATTTATGATAATTTGAATTAAGAAAAAATTACTTCCACCCAGAATAGAATTTCAAGAAAAATTTTTACTTCGGCCAACACAACTTCGGTCTTCCTTCAGGCACCTGAAAATTTTCTTGAGCCAAGAATTTTGTTCTCCACTCAAGAAATTTTTTTTTCTGTGTAGATATATACTTTTACATAAATTGTTGAACTTTAATTCGTTATTTATAAATAATTAAACGGTCAAAAATTTTTTTATTTTTTTTTAAACTCACAACAAATATATTAAGAGTCTGTCAGTTTTTTGAAAGTTTCTGACAGTTATTTTTTTTTATAACTATAAAACTGGTACAGAACTGCAGAGAGCGTATTCAATCAATGTTAAATATCCAATTTTTAATTGAATTCATCTCGAGTTATAGGTGGTTAATCAATTTCAAATTTTAAGGGTAATTGTATCATCATGTCCTTAATAAGTATACAAAAATTTAGAATTTTCTGACGGTATGCCTTAACCACGACAACTACCTTAATTCTTGTGCTGGGTATCAATAAGTCTCCACTCTCAATCTAAAGTCATTGTCTTTGTTTACTGAATAATTACCAAACCAAAGAGCTCGGGTATCCCTCGACCTCCATCTTCACCTTCAATTAACTTGTATGCTTCCAGATCGAATTACGGTTCGTTAGCCGATTAAATTATCGTTCTCTTAGAGTCAACAGTCACATTGAGACCACCGGGAATATTTATTGAAATTTCGACTTCGACGATTTAATTAAATTAAATTTATATATTAATCAATTTTAAAGACAGAAGGACTTTAAAAATCATTTGTCAGGTTTTATTTACGATCCACACACATTTCCGATGCCATTGACACTTGATACTATTAATAACTTACGTCAGCACCCAACACTTTTATTTATTAACTTTCCATTCATGACAATTCATTGACTGCTAAATAGCGCAAGTTCATTAGCGTGACATAATGTTCACTTTATCATTAATTATTTATAAATCGTCACCTTCACTTTTCTAAAGATTATTAATGTTAATATTTATGTTTGTTTACACATATATGTATATATATAGTAAGATATTCAGTGACACTGGTGTAGCGTGACATCTCAACATACACGAAAAGAAAGTTTTTATATTAAAGTTATATTTATAATTTGTTAGTGTCTTCTCAAGTGTTAATGGACGGACTTATGTACACTATACTATCCCTGGTTACTTTTTTTATTCACGTCACGAAATCGTTGTAATTTATGACTCAGCAAATATAATAATATATTACTCTAGAAGAGAAAATAAAATTTTACTTTTTTGAGTCATTGTTTTCATTTGTATTAATAAAGTTTTTGTTTTTAATAAAGAGTTTAATGTTCCGTGAAAAAAAAATAATTCATCCAGCAAGTCTTTTGGTTCATGATTATTTGAATTTATAATTAGTGAAATTTTTAATTATTTTAGCGTAATCCACAATTATTTCTCCGGTCATCTCACAGTACATAAAAAAATGATTAAGGGGTTGCATGGGTTTCATGGTTTCAAAAAATCGATTTTTTTGTCTTATTAAATTCTACAACATCTGTAGAATATTGTCCCAAAGTTTCAAATTGATCCGACTAATAGTTTTGGAGATACAGTTTTAAAAACTTGTGCGCTCAAGGCGCTGTTGTATTGTCACTCAAAACTTGAAACGCGTTTTTCTCAAAACTATGTTTTCAAAGACGGTGACCAAGATTTCTCGAGAACTACTCAACCGATCTTGATGAAATTCTAGACAGGTCTTCGAGATATAATTTACAAGGTCTGGAACGAAGGATTTTTTTTTTCTATTACAACTATTAAAAAAAAAAAAACGTCGCGAAATTTTAGCCAGATTTTTAATTTTTTGTATAAACCTCTGCCAAAAATCTAATTTTCATTTTTTTTTCCTTGGTTCAAGTCTTAGTTTGAAATTGAACTAAAGCACATATTTTTTTTTTCACTTCAAATGATCCTGCTAAGAGTTCCGCTTGTCATGCGAACGCATCTTTTTTCCGAAGGCTCGTCGGAAATGACGTCACATTAGCAGAGTTATTAATATTTTTTTTTTAATTTCAGTAATCCTTTATTAAGCATATATTTTCAAGACAGTAAAAAGTTTGAACAAAATATTTCATTTTTTCTATTAAAAAAAAATTGTTAAAAATAGGTCATTTTTTCCCGGAGGAAACCCATGAAACCCCTTAATGAAAAATCGAAATCAAAATTTTGAGTGAACTATTAGAAATACGAAAAAATTAATTGAGACTTTTTTGTAGAGAATTAAATTTTTTAAAGTAAAGATTTTATGTTATTTTTTGTATTTTAAACATTTTCCTCATAATTTTGATTTGAATTTTTTGTAGTGGATTTTTATGTAAATTTGTATCGTGCCGGCTTACGGAAAGATTATTCATGAAAAAGAAAAATTAAAATTGTCAGTAAACTATTAGAGATACTGAGAAACTGAAAAAGATATTTTTTTTCTAGAAAATTAAATTTCCTATAAAAAAGGTTTCCTATAAATTCTTCATATCTTCTATATTTTAGTCAAAATTTAAATTCAATCTTTTATTTTCCGCAAATTTTGAGTGAAATCGTTTGAAAATAGTAAAGTGTTCGATTAAGTTAGTAGAATTTATTGTCCATTATTTAAACACATAATAACCAATTACCGTTTTCAATGATAACAATCATTGTATAAGCGTTAAATATTTGGAATAAAGCGAACAGAATGTTTTGAATCAATAACTTAAAGCGGATTTATATCACTACAAAGTGGTTTAATATTAAAATAACTATTAGTTGGTATAATATTGATAAATTAATAAAGAGAAACGGTATAAATAACAGATATGATACAGATAACGAGTAGGAGTGTTATATCGGATATTAAATACCAGCTGGATATAGATATGATACTAGAAGACTTGTCAGGTACAAATAAGCAAATGAACTAGTTTCGACAGTTATGTATACAGAGTGTCCCAGAAGTAACGGACGCCATTGTAGCATCTGATAAACAATAGTATATTACAACCCAATGCCAGAAAGTTGGATTTCCTGGCGTATGGGATATGATGGCCGAGGCTATGCCTCGGCCATCATATCACATACATCAGGGTATCCAACATTCTGGTCATGGGTTGTATACTATTTTTCTTGCTCTCCAGCCGAAAGTACGCAACCCCGTGGAAGGGGTTTTGCAAAACCGAGGCGAAGCCGAAGTTTTGCCGGGCGTGAGGGGGGCGCCGCCCGACTTTTGTAAAGCCGAGGCTTTGCTTGTCGGGGCGGGTATAAAAAAAAAAAATAAAAGTTAATAAATTGAAAAAAAATGTTATTTTAAACTTTACTAAGAAATGCTCTGATTAAGAGTGATATCATGCACATAATTTATCATAAATATTTAAACTCATTCTAATTACAGAATTTATTTTTTTAAGTTGATTAAAAATTAGTTTTTAATTAGTAATCGACGGCTAAGAAAGATTGAAATTAAATTATTACAAGTTTGTAGAGTACATGGATCGTTTTATAAACATTGCTTTACTAACTATCAAAATATAAAAAAAAGCAAATAAAATTCACAAAACTATAATGTTTTATTTTTTAAACTTTTTATATAAATTATTTGTGCAGTATTATTATTAAATAGTTCATTAACAATGATCTAGTTAAAAATTATTTTTATTTTTTTGACATTTTTTGGTTAGTTTATGCGCTGACATGTTACATACAGACGATGTTGTGACTGTTATATATACAGTTGAAACTCGCTGTATAGGCCGGTCGCGCCAAGAAAATGCGAAAGAAAGCGAGGTTCTGTGCTGCCGAGCCAGAAAATATGCGAAGCGCGCATGCGTTAGAGCAGGCCATAAAAGTTGCTCTTCCTGGAGTAAATTGCTGCCAGGAAGAGCGTAATTTCGGCTAGGAGAGCAAGAAAAGTCCTTAGCCATTTTTTAATCAGACCCATAGATGATTAATTATTAATTAAAATAACGTCCTTTTATGCGTTAGAGTGAGAGCACTAGTGTCCAGTCAAGTGCGTTCCAAACGAAGACGCTTGAACGTGTGAATGTGTAAGTAAATGTGTGTGACTACTTTAGCTATAGAAGCTAGTTAGTCATACATTTAGTTGTGTCTTTGTTTGGCACATACTTTACTAGACTCTGGTGCTCTCTCTCTCTAATAAATAAAGAGACGTTATTTTTAATTAATAATTAATTATCTATACGGTTAATTAAAAAATGGATAAGGACTTTTCGTCTCAGAATTATTTTTTTGATCAGATGCTACAATGGCGTCCGTTACTTTTGGGACACCCTGTATAGTGTATATAATATATAATATACAATAATGTCTGCACAATATTCGGTCGCTTGGCTCTTTAGGCGTTATTAATATACGAGCATGAATTGTCCTCTCTAAACTGGAGATTGTAGACTGTAAATTGTAAATTCCAGATTGTAGAGCTGGAAATTCCGATATTTAAGAATTCTAAATGACATTATGGATGATAAACAATTGGTTTATCCCACCTTCAACGACACTAGTTGCTGGCTCGGTTGTTTACGAGCTGGTCAGTTGCCACCGCAAGCTTATAAATTTGAATCGACAGCTCGCTTTTCCGATGCTTCGTTAATAAATTATCGAATTACAAAAATTTACAAATTAGGTCACTTTTTTTCTGTTTCGTCAATTAACAATTAGCAATTAATAAAACTGATTTATAGTATGTTGATTAACTGTTTTTGTTGGGTTGTTCCTCATTGCTCATTGGTTGTCAATGATTAATGATTTAAAATTGATTATATTGATTGTCGGGAAAACTAAAAATGAAGTTCAATGGATATTGGTAATTTTTAATTCAGAAAAAAAAACCGAGAATAGAGTCATAGATAATGAATAGGGACACTGATAGAAGAATTCGTTAATATGTAATAAGCCTTATTAATTAATTGTTAATAAATGATTTTTCAACATTAGATGATTTAATATATATTTATTAGAAGTTAATAAATGTACTACTAATAAATTTTTATTTCAAATAAATATTTATCACTAATTAAAAATGTGAATTTATCTATACAATTAAAAGAATAAGGAAAATTTTTTCTCCGGCGTATCTATATGATAAAATGAGTTTTATAAAACAAATTTAGTATTATTGAAAAGGTTTTGACCTGAATCTGTGCCTTTTTAATGTTTCATATGCTTTTCTCAGCAATAGTTTATTTATTATAATAAGTTTTTGAAGTAGTTATAAGTAAATGCGAATTTCGCGATAAATACCAATTGTTTATGTATTTATTTTGTTTTGTTCATATCAATGTGGTTACATGTCAAAAATTAATTTATATAATTAAGGTAGTTTTTGTGGTTAAGGCATGCCGTTAGAAAATTCTAAATTTTTGTATACTTATTAAGGACAGATGATACGATTCCCATGCAGGAAACCCCCAGAGTTGACAAAGGGGCCAGGCTTGGGCCAGTACTGGGAAACCTAGCTTCGGCGTACCTGTATTGGCCCATGCGTGAGCCAGGCTGTTTAACCCAGCCTTGGCCATGCCAATGATTACCCAACCTTCGGCCAAGACTGGCTAACCCAGCCTTGGCCATTTATTGGCGACTCAAGCGTGGACCGAGACTGGTTAACTCAGCCTCGACCATGCCAATGATTATCCAACCTTGGGCCAAGACTGGCTAACCTAGCCTTGGCCATTCATTGGCGACCAAAACGTGGGCCAAGACTGGTTAACCCAGCCTCGACCATGCCAATGATTATCCAACCTTGTGCCAAGACTGGCTAACCTAGCCTTGGCGATTCATTGGCGACCGAAGCTTGGGCCAAGACTGGGCAACCAAGCCTTGGTCGGCCCAATTATTACCCGAGCCTGGGCCAGAACTGGGTCACTCAGTCACGGCCACAATGATTACCCAAGAGTTAGCCAAGATTGGGAAACCTACACTGAAAAAAAATTAACTTGATTCAAGAAAAAAATTCTTGAACCAAGAAAATAACTTTGAAGAGTTTAATTGTCTTCAATCAAAACGAAAAATTCTTTAATATATATATATCTACATATTTTTTTTTTGACAATTTTTAATTATAATTAATTTATAAAAAAAAATAAATAAAAACATTATAATAATAATTAAAATGAAATATCAAAGCCATATCAAAGCAAATTTTAAGGGAGTTGGGAAAGAACGGATAGGGTAAAGGGGGGACCTACTCAGTGGGAATTTTTCCGTAATTGAAAAAATAATCAGACAGCCCAGACTGGGAATCGAACCCAGATCTTTCGGTTACGCGCCAAGGGCTCTACCAGTTAAGCTATCCGAGACAAGTACTGACTACTTTATTCAGTCACGTATATAAGACCCACCGAGCAAACAACGCCACCGTCCATCTTACGGTAAAGAGCCATATCAAAGCAAATTTTAAGGGAGTTGGGAAAGAACGGATAGGGGAAAGGGGGGACCTACTCAGTGGGAATTTTTCCGTAATTGAAAAAATATTTTTTTGACAATTTTTAATTATAATTAATTTATAAAAAAAAATAAATAAAAACATTATAATAATAATTAAAATGAAATATTATTAAAAAAAATAAATTAAATTTTTAATAATTAAATATAAAAAGGGTTTATAAAAATATTTTCTTTACAAAAATTTATTTATTTCTAAATTCATTTATTTTGGGAGTGAATGCGGAGTGAATTTTATTATTAATAAAAATTAACTCCTTCTTGGAGTAAATATCACTCCCACTGGGAGTGAATCAATTAAAAATCATTCACTCCGCGTTCACTCCGCAAATTTTTTACAGTGTAGGTAAATTTAGGGAATAAATATTGAAAAATAAATCTACCTAAAAAAACACGATTTGTAATATATTTAAAAGTCCTTTGATGATACGAGCCAAAAAATAATTACATAATAATTGTTTTAATTTATTTCCTGAGTATATATTATAAATACACTGGACATCAATATAAATAACACAATATAGGCGGGAAAACTTGGAATTTACTATAATATTACTGTTTAGAGTATAGATCTCAAAATAAACTCAGAGAACTATGCTGGTATTTTGATAATCATAATATTATTTTTACCATAAGAAAATTCGCTCGGTAATACATTGTGTGTGATAGGAACAATATTTTTATCCAGTGCAATGATCATATTGATGATAAATGATAACAATTCAAATGAAAATAATAGAAACTATGAAAGTAACGACAACAATGAGATGATAATAAACTGAAGAAAAAGAAAAAACGAGTAATCAAAATTATATTTTTGCGGCGCGTATAATAATTTGTTGTGAGAGAAATAATAAATTGTTCAAAACGAACGATCATAGTTACCATGTATGGTCTGATATGAAATTTTTTCACAAGAATTGTTCATCTTCATGACTTTATGAATCAAGACATGACTAATGCATGGACTCTATTGACAAATATTGAACTGACCTTTTTACATATATATTATGACGGTAATCAAGAATCACTGATCATGAATAATCAATTATAACTTCTCGAACATTAGCCGTCTCATTGAAAGCTGCAAGAACTCGGAGTGTGAGGTCTAATGCTCGATAAACTCTAGTATTGAGCAGCGCTAGCTAATCAGAGTTTAATGTGCGCTAACACGTACCTACACGGCACAAACTTATATACAAGTAGCTTAATAAAGGGTTTGATAATTATGATATTGCTCGTGTGTTATAAAAGGATTAAATCTATGGAGGTGTTTCAACGAACATTATAGCCATGCGAATGATAACAATCTTGGGTGTAATAAACAGAAAATTGGAAAAATTAGATCGAAAAAATTTAATGTGATATTGTAACCGATATTGTTGGTGTGTTTGTTAATTATACTGTTTACTAATGAGTATTTGATAAAATTGGTCGGAAGTAACGGTATAAAAGATTTGAAATCATTATTTGAATCGACGGTACCAACTCTTGAATCAATGGAGAATTCTAATAAAAGTAAGTTACAGTTTAGAAAAGTTATAAAAACAATTTAATAAAACTTGATTAAAAAGTAGAGAATTATTTTTAAGTTCAAAATAAGAATAAAGTGATTATAAAAAAAATTTGTTTTATTAACTACACAGTAATAGTATATTACACACCTAGGGAAGTAAAGTAAGAAATGTCTCAGATCACATGTAATTGTTGGCCGAGGCGAAGCCGAGGTCAACAAACATGTGATCTGAGGCTTTCTTATTTACTTCCCGAGGAGTGTATACTATTTTTTTGTCCGACGAAGGCGGAAAGCGGCAACTTAGTTTAGCGCAGCGGGACGAAAGTTGCCACTTTCCGCCCGGAGGGCAAAAAAAAATATTGTGTATTTGCGTCAAAAACGGTCTGTGTTGAAAAATTGTGTGTTGATTTTTGTGTGTTAATTTGACACTTTTTTTGTGTTACCTGAATTTCAACATTAAAATAGTGTTGTTTTCACGATATCAACACTTTTTGTGTGTTATTAGATAAAATGACACAAAATTAGTGCTAAGCGGGAAATATTAACACTAAGTTTGTGTTGTTAGCGCGTTCTTTCTTCAGTTTACGCACCAAACGCATTGTATTACCGGACAGCTATTTAACCACGCGTGCGTATAAATTAAAGTGTTAAATATTGTGAAAAATAGTTTATTTAAATATATTTGATAAAAGCATCAGGTTGTTTTCAATAAAAAAAAGTAAATTTGATATTCATTAAAGTAAATAAAAGTTTACTGTATTTATAATCATATAAAATGCTCAACTAACCTCACTTTCCTATAATAAATTTACTAAATAAAATATTATTTAACGATAAAATTTATAATAGTTATTAAAAATGACAGACTTTGAACAATTTCTCTGTTAATTTAACAAATTCATAAAAAAAAATATAAAAAAATTTATTGATTTTATGTTTTTCTTTTGCATTTTATTTTATATTTTCTGACACTAGTTTTATTTTTTATAAAGATGACTGATAGTTCACAAGGAAATATTATGTTTATGTTTTGGTTACGCTACTGAACAAACATGTCAGACATTTGTCATCAATGTTTTAGATTTACCATACATTAAAAGCTGGGAATTGCACGAATTGGATGCCGAAAATTCTGTGATGATTTCTAATTATTGTTATTAATTTATAAAAAATAAATTAAGCATTAAGTAAGTTTAAGATGAGTAAATCATATATTTAAGTTGAAGACTATTGGTACTTGACTCAAATTTAAATAAATGAAACAAACTAATTTTTTTTAATAACCATAAAAAATTTATTTATTTTTAAATAATTCCCTAACCTTTATATTCAAACTCAAATAATAAGTAAGTTAACACTTATTTTGTGTAAAATCAACACAATTTTAGTGTTAGATACAGTTGACACAAAATTACTGTTAATATTGACACAATATTTGTGTTAAAAATTCAACACTATTTTTTATGTTGAAAATTAACACTAAAATTGTGTTGACGGATTCTAACACTAGGATTGTGTTGATTTTACACAAAATTTTTTACTGTGTATATTTTTTGAAATTAAAAATAAGTAGTTAAAATTATAAGGAAATTTTTTATTCAGCACATAGAGCAATAATCGGTACATCAGAAAATTTTTTTGACGCTAATCCGACCATTCAAATTCTATTATTTAAATTTATATTCAATGAATCTCATATTCAGATCTTAACCCAATTTCGTGGGAATAAGACTTTTATTGGCTTCAATGAAGCGTTACTAATTTAAATTTATCCAGACTGTTTCCGTCCTCAGACTAATGGTTACGTTAGCATTATTAGTTATGAGTTATGAGGATACAATTCTGATGGCAGTTGGGTAAACGGTTGGATAAATAAGGTAATTAGTTGATAAATAAGTTGGGTAAGTAAATATCTGAGCGGTTGCACTCGGATAGTTTATAGCGGAGACATTATTTAGCACCCGACAATTACACTGCAACAATAGTACTTGTCACTCGAAAACTTCCGCTTACACGTTAGTTTGAAGCTAAGGAGAGTCAGTTAGCATACAGAGTGCACGGCTGCTTTCCTGGACCGCCTGAGAGCTGTTAGTTCAACTCAACTCCCGGCTCCTGCAGTGCATCAAGTGCCACAAGTGCGACTACTACTGTACGAACATGTAATGTCATGCGGAACTTATACACATCACTTGAAATATCTCGAGACGAGTTGTTATAAACATAACTTTAATATGGTCACTGAACTTTTTCATGTTTGGACTATACTCACTGTTCACAATATAAATAATAATAACCATAATAATATTGAATAAAATTTTTTTATTATGCACGTTTAAATTTCTGACTAAATTTTACAAATATTTCATATTTTCTATATTTAAATCAAAGTCATTAAATATAAAGTCTTTCGTTGATTTGGCGAGGTTCTTAAACGAGGAATTTTTTTCTTTCCTCGATTGTGATTTTTTCAATTCGTGAATAAATTGTTTCAATTAATTTAAATTGAACATTTAAAAGCAAGAGTGAAATTTTAAATAAAAAAATTTTTTTTCCGAATTCAACTAATTTTTTGTTTTTTTTATTTTTATTTCATTTTACTTCTGGTATACATTCTATAGAGGTGTATGACACTTGTGCATAGACATCAGAAAAATATAATAATATTTAATAGATTGTACATCAAGTTAAATAATAATTAGCTAATGCACTGTACTAAGTATAAAGTTTTCCTAAGACTAATTATATACAATAACTAGTGAACCCAGCCCGCTTCGCCGGATTAAAGCTTAGTTTATTAAACAAAGTACATATATATTTCAATACATTGCAATTAATTAATTCTATTATCGCAATATGTCAACCATCATTCATCTTCGAGTTCATTTTCTTCAAGTTTTCTCTCTAGCGGGTGAAAATTGTTAACCAAACTCATAAACATATCGGTTAGTGTAACATCCGCTTTGTGATATATACAAAAAAATATCAGGTTCATCTCAACATCGGCGATCAAAGTACGACGCAAGGCTTGAGCATATGCTCAATACAATACTGTAAATTTGGATAACCTGAAAATGGTATCAATTAAGAAAAAGAAGAGATAATCATTTTTAAATTGTTGTTTTGGATCGCAAACTTGTATTTTCTATAGTTATAATTATGACTTTATATGTAATATATCGAATTCACTTATATTCTACCTGATGTTCATAAAATTTTAGAATTAACAGCTCAGAATACTCCTTTAACATCATCAAGTAGTTCACATTATTTTTCTCGACGGTAAACATAAAATAATTTGTGTTCCCGGATGTTCTTAAGCCAATTATATTTGAAATGACTCCAGCAAATCTTGTTCAGGTATAAAAAAAATTATGTTTAGTTTTGACAGACAAATATTAAATATTGATGTTAAATAACAAATGATATATTTTGAGTTAGCTGATTTGCTTTTTAAATAAATTATATTTTTTTGTTTACTAATGAAGATTAGTTATTTCTCTTATTTTCTTATTTAATATAAGTTGTAAAATAACTCACTGAATTTAATGAGAAAACATTTTATTGCCTTCATTGCCGCATATAAAATTTTAAATCAGTTGATCGCTATAGAACTTAATGCATTGAAACGCTATCTGATGGTAGTATTTAAGGACATGGACATCATATTTACTTTTTCCGTGGGAAAATACATGGTCATACCGATTTTTATGACAATCGGTTGAACAGGGCGGAAGTCGATATTTGACAGCGCCGCCTGGTGGCGAGTTACATCAATGGGCATAGCATATAAACCTTCTCCGTGAAAAAATACATAAACATACCAATTTTCATAATGATCGGTCAAATAGTTTCCGAGTTTATCGATGTCATATATATAGATTTGCAATATCTTAATTTATCGTTCAATAGATCTAATCCACTTTCTAAAGTTTTTGCTTAATAACCTCTTTTTATAATCGAGAGCATTTAGATTATTGAGAAGTAGATTAAAATATTTTATTGCCACAAAAAAAGTATTTTTGGTACTTAGAGTTTTATTAATTTTTGGTAAAATTATCTGTCTATTTCGTGTATTCATCAAGCTCTCAAAGTGGAATAATTTACACTCAAGAAAATAATAAGTTAGCGCATTCATAACAAAATACTTGGTTGATTTTTAAAGGTACTAACATTTCATTTTCTATTTTTATTTTACTTATCAATTTATTCTGTAAATTTACAATTGTTAGACTATTGCTACATCAAAATGTTAAAAAATTACCCTCTAAAAAATAAGGAGTTAGACCAATTGCTAATTAGACCGTCGATTTAGAATTAATTTTATGTATAAAATATTCTTAAGTCTTTGTTAAAATTCTGAAGCAGGATCGAAAGTTCTACAGACGTGCTAATTTCTATCAACAAATTAATTTCAAATTTGGATTGATCTCAAAACTAATTCATACTTGTGTCAAAATATGAATTTCAATCTAAAATTCATTTTGAATCAGAATTTTTTTGCACGGGTTATAACACTTTCAAAAAGACCATGATATAGTATTTTTAATATAGATTGTTCTAAAATAATTTTTCTTACTACGCCGGTCGAAAGTACGGGGTTCCCGCTGCAATTTCACGGCAGAAAGACCCTTTTTTATGCCGTGGTCGAATCGCGCATGCGCTCTACGACGGGGAGCCGAAATAATGCATTCATGCACTGACAACGAGACTCGAGAAGGCAGAAAGCCCGAAAGTTGGTAGTCGCGCTCACTGTAGAACTTATGTTTATAAGCCTAACCTTACTTGTGATTGTTATGAATGTATCTGTCTTGTATGAAAATTAAGTTAACCGACACTCAACAATTTTTGATTTTTTTATTAATTAAAAACTAGGACTAAAAACTATTTTCGAAAAATTCCACGTATAATTTTTGAAATTTTCTACAAATTTTCATTATTGAACAAATAATTATTTGAAAAAATACACAAACAGATTTTTTTCTATGCATTTTACGATTATTATTTCATTTTTCTGTTTTTTTTTTTATTCTTAAAATCAGAGTTAATTTATAATATATTTATAACTTTAAATTTATTTAATTAAATTAAGATCTTTTCTCAAAAGAAAGTAGTAATATGATAGATTGTAAATTAGTATCTTTATTGACAGGTGTATTTGATGCCTGCCCCCGAACAGCAGCACTCGCTTCGCTCGTGCCGCAAATGTCGGGGGCAGACATCAATTTTTTTCAACGCAATTTTTTGCGTACTTTTGACCGGATAGCAAGAAAACTAGTATACACTACATGGGCAGAAATTTGAGAGCCCTGAACTGCGCGACATGATGCCCTCGGCTTCGCCTCGGGCATCATGGCGCGCAGTGCAGGAATCTCAACTTTCTGCCCTTGTAGTGTAATATACTATCTTTATAAAAATTTTTCATTTTTTAGAACGAGTATTTTCTTCGTTAAAAATATTTACAAACCGTAGAAATAAAATTAACCACTAATAACTTGAAACAAATATACGTTGAAGAAATGTTGTTGAAACAATAATGATAACTATGACAAAAGCCCATAAGCTGTAACCACATAAGTTTCCATTATCTTCATTGCTCCTAAAGAGCTCAGAAGTAAGTTAAAGAATCTCTGAAATAAGTTAAAGACAAAAGATGAAACAAAAACAGACGTCTCGGTGAAAGTAAATGGAAAAAGTTGAATCCGTTTTCTTCTTGCTTTTACTTACAGCGCACCCTTATTTTTCTCACTTAATCTCCCAACTTCCTGGCAATGTTTTCCTAATGCTTTTCATCCCATCCCGATTCAATCTAGACTACTACAGTACCTGGTATAGAACTGCTCCCAAATACGCCCGTAATACCCGACTGAATAATATAACAAACTTCCTAACTAAGATAAATACACCGAACAATACGTTTGTCATGCAAATGGCCCACTCGTTATGTAACAACCCGGTGAATTCATAAGATTATTTATTTACATGCTGCAGATTGGATAAAAAAAGCTCCATTCGACCACATCCGATATGGATAGGTAGATTTCTGAGATGAACATTAAAAATAAATCTATCTAAAAATGAGGATTTATCAAATATGAAAGTTATTTGACGATAAAAACCAAAAATTAATTTATTTTCAATGTTTTGAGCTACCAAATAACTTGAAAAAAATTAGGATGACGGTTGACCCTAAAGGCCATCCCTGCAACTTCCCGCTCATTTTGTTCTAAAGCGCTCAAAACTATACATTACGTTTTTGAGCTCTTCGAGCTCAAAAATATTATTTTTGTATCAATTTGAGCTCTTCGAGCTCAAAACTCTAATAGCAGTTTGATAAAACACAATTTTTTGAATTTTCAAACGGCAATAACTTTTGAATGATTGAACTGATTTTCACGCGGTTGGCGGGATTCGACGCAGTTTTTGAAGCTCCATGAAAAATTTTTAATTTTAAATCGATTGAGCCAGGAATTTTGAAGTAGTTCCGAAAAAACACTTTTTTCGGTTTTCTTTCGACAACGATTACTCACGAACGAATCAACTGATTTTGATCGGGCTTGCGGCGATCGACGTGGTTTTTTTTATCTTAAGAGCTGATTAGATTTTGGAATTGATCGGTAAAGCCATTTAAAAGTAATTCCACAAAAACCTCATTTCAAAAAATTTTTTTTTCTCAAAATCTACTGGTTCGAATCGGTTCAAATAGTATTCAAAATCTAAGTTTGGTCAAGCCCTTTCGAATGGCACCAACCGCGATTAAATCGGTCAAGCCGTTCAAAAGTTATAAGAGGGTCACATACACATACACATACACACACACACACACACACACACACACACACACACACACACACACACACACACACACACATACATACATACATACATACATACAGACATACGGACATCATCGCGAAAACAATCAGGGAAGCTTCCTAGGACCTCAAAACGTCAAGATCTGATGAGAACTCGATTTTCGAAAAACGGGGTAAAACCAATAACTTCCCGATTTTTGAAAATTTTCAATTTTCTTAGCGGGAAGTTAAAAATATCAAAAGTCGACGAATAATAATTGAAAAATTTATTCAAGTTTTCAAAAGCACGGACTTAATTAAAAAAATCATCAAAATTAGACGAATAATAGCTTAAAATGAAGATAATTATTGGAACTATGAGATAAATTGAATAGATCTTATCTATCTTTTACATCTGAAAAATTATTTCCATAAAATTGACGAAATTCAAAATGTTTTGTGAATGAAAAAAATTTTCAAATACCCATAACTCGGAAACTAACCGGCCGATTTTTCTCATCTTCGAACTTGATCTTGGTATTGATTTGTAGAATAAGTATACAAAATTTTATAATGATCGGTTAAGAATTGTGGGCGCAATGCTGTTGACATGGTGTATTTTATCACATGTATGTACATAAACTTTTGAGCTAATGCTATTTTTCGGAATAACTTCATAAAATAAAACATATGACAAAATTTTCTTCAAATTGAGACATAAGATCGGTTACAATATTTAGATTTCTACAGTCGACGAAGTTGACTGAGCTGTCGAAGTACCCAGACTTAGCTTGTCCGTACAATGAGTTGACAAGCGAGGGTTCGAGCCCCGGTGGTTGTTGGAATAATTCTTTCAACAGGCAAAGATAGTCGCTCCAGTAGCTAACTGTACTGACATGTGTTTTCTCTCTATGGTTTCCCCACGTCACTGTGCCAAAATCTTTAGATTAGGCACAGGTTAAATACGGTACTGTAATGCACAAGTCGGACTACAGCCGCACATGCCTAACACGGAAAATCTGGCCAAATTAATTGCCAAACCCGTATTAAGATCTGTGATTCATTTAAAAGCGGAATTAAATAATAAAATATTTAGATTTCTAAAGAAATCAACACTGAAAGAAAAATGTAGTTCTTTGAACAAGGAAAATCTAGTTAAATAGCATCACCTTTATTTAATTGAAGTTCTCAAACCTAAAATTTTTTATTATGTTGAACCCCAATATATAGTTACGTAAACTATTTTTAGTTAAATATCGGCTTAATAGTCATCTTAATGAACTTTAACTCAGAAAACAGAAAAAATAATTCGGACAACCCGGACTGGGAATCGAATCCGGATCTTTTGGTTACGCACCAAAAGCTCTTCCAGTTAAGCTATCTGAGATATCGTCCGTAACAATCTTGCAGTCACCTAATAATATTTTGATTAACATGATAACAAAAAAATATTTATTCGAAATATAGTCGATATAACTATTTATCAATAGTTACTTAAACTAATGCATAGTTCGAGTAACTACAAAAAAAAACTTAGAAAACTATATTTGTATACTTGTGACGTTGTAATTCAGCTAACTATGCACTTTTCTTTCCGCATACCTAAAAGTGGAAACCGAAAATCCAAATTATAAAATCTGCTGCTATTTTCATTAACCGCAGTTGGAAAGTTTATATTTTATTTTATGATACGAAGAAAAGAAGCCTCTCTTTCAAAGGGAGCAAACTTTGCTACCCTATAAAGTATCAAAAGTCGAGCTTTTATCCAGGAACATACCAACATATGAAGCTCGTAAACTTGTTCTTGTTCTTGATGCAACAAAGTTACTCAATAGAAGTAAGTTTGACTGGCAACAAAGTTACCGGGCGCTGTTAACTGTCAAGAGTTCGATAATCCATAAAATAGTATGACATTGTTTTGAAAATGCAAGTCAATGCACTCCACTCGCGACATCCTTCCTCTTGTTTTGTCAAGGGAGGACAGAAAGTTGAGGCTCGAAGGGCTGCTGACACATTAACCACCGCAAATAGAGACGATGGGAGAATAGCCAGAAACATACTTTATGGATTCGATGTATTTCGTATTAATTAACCGAGTTTCGCTGGAAATGTTTTAACCACAATTATCGGTTAACCCAAAACTGGTTACCTTGGTTGGTGCTTTTGAGGTACCCTTCTACTGTCGCTTCTGGTCCTATTCCATACTGACCTCTCTTTTGCTCCAGTTTGCTCTATTCTCCTGTATTCTCCAAATGTCCGGTTAGGTACAATAGTTTACTTCAGAATAACTGATTATTGGACGGTCATCGCTGCGGGAATTCTCTTAATATAACTTTCAAGATGTCAGATCCACGCCTAATTTCATATTTAAAGTGCACAGTGGATTTATTTTGTTGAAATGGAGTAGGGTCATTTAGTCTGGTTTCCAAGGAGTCGAGCAATTGGGGCTGTTAATGTCGCACAAGGAATAAGATAATGAGGAAATTTATTGATATTGTCCTTTGAAGGAGAATTATTAGAAAATATTAGCAGAAAGGACATTTTTAAAAATTGAAATGAATAGAGAAATTTTTCTGATTTTCAGTATTGAATTTAAGATTTCAATATTGACGAGTGTAAATTAATCGAGCCTATCGAGGAAATTCAGTCAGTGTATGTTCAATTAATTAGGAAAAAAAGTGCAATGGAAAATACAAAAGTTCAAGACTCAGAACGATCATTAAATTTTTTATGCAAAATACAATAGATTAGTAGTAATTCATCGATTGCACACAGTCGAAATCCATAAAAAGTCATTGTTAATTGGAAAAATAATTTTTACACATATTTTCATCAAAATAGTTTGTAGATGATATTTTTAAGGTCTTATATATTTTTAGTAACTCGCTCTGCCTGCGAGAAGGACTTTTTCTAGGCGCCGCCCAGCGGCGAGCCCTGGAAACAACCCGAAAATAGTGTATAGAAATTGTTTGATTACTTTTGGATAATCGTGTGCACTAACGCAAATATTTGTGCAAAATTATAGAATAAAAAAAAATTTTTGAAAATCTAAAAGTGCACGACTTATTAATCTCATTGAATTTTTAATAATAGATACATTATATTGCTAATTGATAAATTAAAGTGGTAAAAAATGAAATTTATTATTGTCAACTATTGAAGTAATTTCTATTTCAAATGTTTTGCGGTATTTTTTTTACTCATTTAACCCAGCAACAGTTGTTATTATAACGCGCATGCGCATTAAAGACAAAATTTACCGTGCACATTTTATGTATAATAACAAAGAAAATACCAGTTTAGTTTTCCATTCATTATAACTTGAAAACACCGAGTTAAATAGCCATTTGAGATACCAAATCCTAAAAGGGACAAATGAGTCTATTAAAAAAAAAAAAAAAATGACGTAAATAATGAATTTTTTTTTAAGTTACCATGTTCTTAAGCTACAAACATTTTTTTTTTGTATGACAAAAACAAATTTTTCTAATTATTTGAAAAATTTTCTCGTTTTTATTACACTAAATAAATTTTTGAAAATTGGGGAATTAATCTTGATTAAATTATCGGTTTGATGGTGTACAAATTATGTTAGTGTCCTTGAACTGACAAGAATATAACAATAAATATAATTGTATTGAAAGGGAAAAACAATTATTTAATCGCAGCGCACTCTCTAATATTTCGCATGATGAACCGTTCAGCATAAAATCAATTTATTCCTAAATAGCTGAAATTCTGTAGACTAATAATTAAAGCACAGAATTTTTGACTTTTTATTTAACTACATGATTTCGATTTTACGTTTCGAATAACAATTTTGGTTGTCCAAATAAATTATTGACTAATTTGTTGCTAAAATATTTTTTAATTTCTCATTCTACTTATATTTTCAGTTTGAAGAATGATTATCACAATAAATATTGTAAAATTGGTTTTTTGGTAACAGAATTTATTTTTTAAAGTAAAAACAAAATTACTTATTGATTAGTTATTTTCTGCAGGTGTGATGTAAATCAAATCGATTCTCATGCTGAATATCGCTTAAATTTATTTAATGAATGTGATAAAGTAAATGATGATTCTTCCATCAAAAGCTTAACAAAAATAATCGGTTGTTGAAAAACAACCGTCAATTTACTTACTGATCCCTCTCTGTACTTAGTCTTCTTTGTTCTCGCGATCGGAGAATAAAGCTTGGAGCTTTTAATTTCCTTCATTCGTCTCTTTTAGTGTACAGACACTCGTTCTGATTAATGTTGTGTACGTTGTAGGGAATGCTCACCGCATCTTTTGGTTCTTCTTAGTTGATTTCTCTCAAACTAACTTTTCCGAGTTTTTCATCTCAATTTAACACATAACTAGCTCATTTATCCGGCTATATTTTTCATCCTTTTTCTTTGAACTTCCGGTGTAAAAAATAAATAAAAAACCGCTCAAAGCCCAACTAGCTTCTGAATAAGACCAAATAAAATTCTCTGAAAAATATATTTTTACACTGACGATTTCTGCTGGGAAACGACCAAACCCAGTTGTTGTTTTATTGCTCACATAGATGTAAAAAAAAAATAACAAAAAGAGTTGTACGGTCTTTTACTTCCAGCGTTTTCACTTTCATCACATATTTGTTTTTCTTTTTTTTTTTTTTTAAAGAATTAGTTCATAAAGATTCACTGTGAAACTAGAGTAATATAAAATAAATTATAAATATAATTAAAAGTACAGTAGTAACAACCTTTAATATTCAAATTAAAGCTTTTTCATTTCAGAGAATAAGAGATACTTAGTCACTAAAAGCGAAAGAAATGTAATAGACAAGTCGTTTGTCATGGTCTAATTTATATTTTTTTCTATCTTCACCTTACTCTCTGTAGGAATTATTATTAAAAAATAATTATAATAACTAGCAACCTACAATCATTAGATGACTACCAGGAATTATAAATAAGAAATTAAAAAAACTTTTATTTGATGATTGTTCGATATTTTTCATCACAATATAAATAGTTTGGGTAATTTTTAAATAAATTAAAAAAATAATAAAGTAAATGCACTAATTAGTGACAGGGGTCCAATTATTGACACCCTATTTTATTTTAAATCTTATTTCATTATCTACAATATTAATAACAATCGTTTATTTTTTTATACAATAACTATAACTTAAGAATTAAAAAAAAATAATAGTTGAAAAAAATATATGATATTCATTAATTAAAATAATAAAGTTTACTTTAGTATTCTGAAACAACTCGTCAGCGTAAAATATGTTAACTATTTTCGTTAGGTAAGCACTCAAATTAAGAGCTGATTTTTAATTATTTTATAAACTAATAAAATTAAAAATTCTTTTTTAATAAATAAATTAAGTATTAAAAATTAACAATATCAGATATTTACATTCAACTGAATGGTTATTAATTATAAAATAATTGGTGTCAATAATTGGTGCTTTTACTTTATTGCTATTATATTAAATTGACTATCATAAAAAAATAGGAAAAATCATTCAAAGACACAAATTCACCTCAAGATATTTCTAATGATAATAAACTTTACTGTAAAAATTAAAAAAAAAAAAAAATTAGTAAACCAGTTGACCCTACAGATTATCCTTGCAACTTTCCGCTAACTTCATATGCAGAGTGGAGCGCTCAAAATTTCATTAAATACATCGTTTGTAAGCTCTTTGAGTTCAGAAATACAATTTTACAGCTATTTTGAACTGTTCTAGCTCCAAGATAGAACTGCTATACGCTTTAAGCTCTCCAAGTTCAAAAATCGAGTTTATATTTCGTAGAAGACACTTTTTTGAATATGTTTGAATTACAATAAATTTCGGATAAATCAACCGATTTTGATGTGCTTGACGGCAGTTGGCGTAGTTAAGAGAGCTTGACTAAAATGGTCAGAATGAAGTCCGATCTGATAAAGAATTGAAAAATAATAGTGGAAACAGCGATTTTTTGAATTTTTAAAAAATTGAATATCTCACAAACGAATCAGCTGTTTTTGACAAATTTGGTGGTAAATTAATTTTGAAGAGTTTGATTGTCTTGAATAAAGATGAAAAATTCTTAAATGAAGTAAATCTCACTTAAACTAAGAAAAATTTGATAGTTTAAGAATTTTTCGAAGTCAACATAGTGAAGCTCTTCAAAATGAGTTAATTGGTTCAAGTTAATTTTTTTTTCTGTGCTGAGACAAAATTTTCTTTATTTAAAATTATATATATAATTTTTAATAACTAAACATAATTTTTTTTTTGTTTCAGGTACGTCTTATCCCAAATTATAATCAAGACATGAAAAATTATCAACAATAGTAAGAAAATGATTATTTATTGTTTTAAGGAAGTCATTTTGCTCCAGTTGAGTCATAACAACCGTAGTAGTCAATATTCAATAAATTAAAATAAAAAACCCATAAAAATTCCTAAAATTAAAAAATAAATAGTATTATTTAAAATAAGGTATTAATCGTTGAAATTTTGAAAATTAAAAAAAAAATAGTTAAATACAAAAATTAATTTGACTCTTGTAAATCAGCTGTTAGTAACCTGTCCGTGATTTGGCAACGCTGCATATCGGTTGTTTACATTTTCATTTGCACAATATAACCTTAACCATGTTTAAGTTTTTGTAGTCAGTGTAAATAAATAAATTAATTAAAAATGTTTAGTCATAAAACCATAACATTCTAATGTTTTATGGCAAGAATGCTAGTATTTTTTTATTGTTTTATTTTTCAATTATGAAACATGAAAATTTGTTAACAATAAATTAATTAATAAGTATGTATGATAAATATAAGTGCGTTAAAGTTTAGTTTGAATTTATTGAATGGTCTGAAGCTCGCACGCTACGCACACTTAGAGACAATTTTATTCACAGCGAATAAAAACGCGTATTTGGATTTTTTTTATTTTAGTACTACTAGTCAATAAATATTAATTACATATAAATATAATTTGTTTTGCAGTGAATAAAATTTTATTAGTATTTAATAAAATTTTATTAGATACTAATATGTGTTTATTAAAACCACCGCCAGTCTCGCTTTAACGGCAGCCATCTTTAATCCTAAAGTCAAGGCGTAAAATTCGGAGTTATTGTTTATTAACCCGTGTAAAAAAAAATTGTCCCAAAAATGTCCCAAGCGTGGGACATCCAAACGTGACACAATTTGGGACAATTTTGGGACATCTTAAAAAAAATTAAAAATTTTAAAATAGTGCGTTTAAGTAATTTTTCGTCGATTTTAGGTATTTTTTTGAAGATTTTCAGAAGACTTCACAATTTCATGACAATTTTAAACGGTTTTTAAATGATTTTGAAGAAGATAATTTATTTTTGCACAGCTGTAGATTTGTCTAGAAATTAATGGATGAAACATTTATTGAACATTTTTGGGACAATTTTAGGACATTTTTGGAACATTTTTTTAATATTTTTAGGACAATTTTGAACGTTTTTCAAATAATTAAAAAAAAAAACAATTTATTTTTGCACGGTTGTAGATTTGTCCTAAAATTAATAGATGAAAAATTTTAGGACATTTTTGGGACAACTTGAGGACATTTTTGGGACAACTTTAGGACATTTTTGGGACAACTTTAGGACATTTTTGGAACAATTTTAGGACATTTTTGGGACAATTCTGTAATGTTTCTACAACAAACTTTGGAAATTTTTAGAACTATTTCACGACACTTTTGAAAAAATATTTAAAAAATGTTCCGAAAATTTCCTAAAATTGTCCTAAATTTGTCCCAAAAATGTCCTAAAATTGTCCCAAAAATGTCCTAAAATTGTCCCAAAAATGTCCTAAAATTTTTCATCTATTAATTTTAGGACAAATCTACAACCGTGCAAAAATAAATTGTTTTTTTTTTAATTATTTGAAAAACGTTCAAAATTGTCCTAAAAATATTAAAAAAATGTTCCGAAAATGTCCTAAAATTGTCCCAAAAATGTTCAATAAATGTTTCATCCATTAATTTCTAGACAAATCTACAGCTGTGCAAAAATAAATTATCTTCTTCAAAATCATTTAAAAACCATTTAAAATTGTCATGAAATTGTGAAGTCTTCTGAAAATCTTCAAAAAAATACCTCAAATCGACGAAAAATTACTTAAACGCACTATTTTAAAATTTTTAATTTTTTTTTGAGATGTCCCAAAATTGTCCCAAATTGTGTCACGTTTGGATGTCCCACGCTTGGGACATTTTTGGGACAATTTTGGGACAGTTTTTTTTTACACGGGAATAGTGAATAAAAATTAAAATAATTATTAAACAGTGAAGAGTGTCTATTAAACAATGGATGTTTTATTAAAAGAAAGGGATTTAGATGCATTGTGGCCAATATTTCAACGCAAATAAAAATTAAAATTTCTTTAAGTAATTCAATGTATATATGTGTATATTGCATGTTTATAACCAGTTTGTGATTAGCCTTACTTGATTTTTAATTTTAAAGTCATCACAAGTGCGAATGGTACTATTGTTATATCATGTAGTGATTTTCAATAAAAGAAAAGTTAGTTAAATATAATAAATTCTAATTATTTTTTTATAAATATTCATAACACTGAAGTTAGCCGTCAGCTGTCAATTTTAAAAATTTTTTTAACAAATCAATCACAATAAAAAAATACTTCTAAAAATTTTCACTTGTAATTTTTATTAATTTTCATATGTGGAACTTTTTGATCATATTTTTTTATAATAATTTAATTGCTATAAAATAAAAAAAAAATTTTTTTTAATTTATCTGTTAACTTCATAATGTCATAAATATTTACCTTTAAAAATTAAAAAAAATTTTCTATGTATTTTCATTGTAAAATTCCATTTTCTGATTTACAATTTTTAATTTGAAACTATGAATAATCGTCAATAGTTCAATATTATTTGGTGATAATAGATAGATTTATTATAAAATTTGTTGACAACCATTTATTAACAAAACGAAACCGATTATGACGTTTTTATCTTATTATTCATTGATTACTAAAAAACTAAGTTATTTTGTGTATAAATAAAAACGTATTATACACTAATAAACGCGTATTAAATACTAATAAACGTTTATTAAATATTAATAAATACGTATTAAATACTAATAAAATCTCAAAACTGGTCCAAATAAAAATTTTATTTGTATTTAATAAATTTTTTATTTGCGCATGAGCCAAATACGTGTTTTACTAAATACAAATAAGCGTTTATTAGTATTTAATAAAACTGTCTCTCAGTGCAACGTTGCCAAATGTTCTGACGCGATTTAAATGTAGGTTACTCCAAAATTTTCTGTGATTTTATAATTTTAATTTCTCCATGAATTCCACGGCAACCTATATATTTTATTGCAAAAAATCAAACCTGAATATTTCGAAAACCTTATTTTGAGTTTTTTTTTTTACCCCATCTAATCGGTGGTTAATGCCATAATTCGAGAAAGTTGTTAAGGTTTGACTTTCTCGTAAGATTCGGAAGAAATACTAACATTTTTAGAAATTTTTTTTTTCAAAAATATGCACGGTGAAGAATAAATTAAACTTCACTAATAGATAAATAAGGACTTTAACTATTAGATAAAACTTAATTTTATGCATAATCTAATATTTTTTATTTAACATTGATGGTGAAAGGACCTCCTTAATTTATTTTACTCATTTTTTAAACATATTAAATTATATTAGTCAATAATTATTAATTATTTGTCAAGTAGAAATATCAAAAGCTCTTATGAGTATATTCAAATAAAATAATAGTAATAATTTTAGCATAAAAATTTATTATTATTATTCTAAATGAGGCATAATAATAATAATAATGAGTAATGAAAGTATCCTTATTGTTCTTTCATCTCTTAAAACCAATTTTCTCGAGTTTTGACGCTTTCAGTTACAGTAAATGCCTCAAGTACCAGTAACTGCTTTATCTCCTTGAAAAGAGGGGAGATGTTATGTCTCAGTGTCTCTGTTACGTTCGAACGCAGCCTGTTACGTACTATACCGACTGTAGGCTGTAGACAGATGACTGTGAGACTGTAAGACATTGTGGTTTTATTTTTAACCAAGATCCAATTAAGCAAATTGAATGGAGTAAGACAAAATAAGTCGA
This sequence comes from Cotesia glomerata, assembly GCF_020080835.1. Taxonomy (NCBI): domain Eukaryota; kingdom Metazoa; phylum Arthropoda; class Insecta; order Hymenoptera; family Braconidae; genus Cotesia; species Cotesia glomerata. Next base: position 6,222,115 of record NC_058165.1, read on the forward strand.
GACAGATCCACCATTCACTATTATGCCACTCGCGGATCTTTTTAAATTCCACAAAAGACTTACTTCCTTCATAGTCCATTCTATTTATATTAACTCATCTACATTTTCTTACGCTTACTATCCTGTTACGTATTCGCTTCCTTCACTTTTTATTTTTTTTTTTTTTAACAATATCATTTTATACAAAAATTAATTTATAAAGCAAATTATATGCTTACATAAAAAGAAATCCTTTCATTTTTTATTATTAATTATTAATAAACTTCTCAATTAAATTGTCAGCCAATTAAAGGTAATTATGCAAGTGAGCTGTTATTTTAATAAAGAAAAATATCTGTGTGAATTTATTGGGTCAATAGGCAATTGATTTTTCGCTTTATTGTTGTTATAATTATTACCGTAGACAAGCAAAAAATTAGCTGAGAATTTTTTATAAATTTTCCAATAGAGCCAGTACAGCATTATAGGTGACATTATGTTCCTTTTGCAACAGATATGAAGAAGACCGTAGTGTAAACGATAATAGCAGGAAGAAGAGGGCCCTGAGAAGTAAAGTTACAAAGGAAAGACGGTACTGCGGTACTTACCTTGTACTCTTGTAGTCTATAGTCGTATTACACCGACTTTTAGTTAATATTGTCCTTATCGCAAGCTATATAATTTTGTCTCGCTATCTTCAGCTTCTCATATTACACTGAGAATATTGCCTGTTATTTAATACTTACTTTTCGCTGTTTTTAAAGTAAGCTTGTCTGGTACTAAAGTGCAATTATGCTTAATTCAACTTTCTACCATCAAATTCAATAATTTTCAATAAAGACAGTAATTTTAATTATAAAAATTTTGAAGCAAATGTTGAAGGTACGAAAAATCGGGAAACTTTCTTACAATAAATTGAATTCCTTTAGAGTGTGACATTCGAAGTCAGAAACATCAATTGCGCATCAACAACATCAAACAATCGAATAAACAAGTACGTGGTAAATCACTTTACAATTTCGCTTGCAACGCTTCAGAACTCCATTCAAAAGTTTTCTTCTTCAGGTCGAGTGTGCTTGTTCTTTACAAATCATCAATTTCTGTTACTGAATGCCTCTTTGAATGTGGTGAAAAATTGCCATTGTTTCGCGTACATATACGGAGAAAATAAAATAGTAATATCTAATATTCTGCACAGAAACAAGCTTCATTTTTTATAAAATTGTAAATTATACTATGTACAATACGATTCGTTACACTGAGAAAAAAATCTGGCTCTCTGAACAATGAAAATCTAGTTAAATAGCATCACTACTATTTAATCGAAGTTCTTATACTTAAAATTATTTATTATATTGAATCACAATAGGTAGTTACTACTACTAGAATATTTTTTGTTATACTCGCTTTAAAGTTCAACTTTTGAGCGCTGGGTGGCGTCCGAAAAGATACTCATTTCGAGAGACTCTACCATACCGTCTTTTTTCCTCGGCCTAGGCCGCAAAGTTTACTTTTTCCTTTTTTTCCGTACTGTCCTTGTGCAATCGGATGAAATTTCGAACGAAATAAATCAAATTCTAGTGTACCAACTGATGATTTTGAGTACATTTAAACTTAGTTACTATTGAGTGGCGCTAATTATTTCTCTGCTGGCAGTTTATTACGAAGCGGACCTAATGTTAATAAAATAACAACTACGCTATAAATAAATATTAATAAAAAGATAATTAATATAAAATTAAGTTTTTTTTCCCTTGTGAAACTTCATAAAAATTGAATATGTCATTATTTGCCTTCTATCTCTCAAAAGTTAAACTTATGGAGCGATAATAACAAAAAATATTGTATGTTATTTGGCTACTAAGTAGTGATTTTCACAACGACGATTTTACGATATTCGCTTTAAAGTTTGTGACGCGAATGTGCGAAAACGAGCGTAAATTTCCGTCCTCGGTTTCGCCTCGGACGTTAAAATTACGCCCATTTTCGTACCTCCCACCACAAACCTTAAGCTCATATCGCAACATCGTCGGTGTCAGAAAATCGCCACTTTGCGGCCATATGTCATAAATTACTATTTTGTTAAGGTAGTTGTCGTGGTTAAGGCATACTGTCAGAAAATTCTAAATTTTTGTATACATATGAAGGACATGATGATACAATTACCCTAAAAATTTGAAGTCTATTGACCACCTATATAACCCGATATGCGATAACCTGGCCAAAATGCGGAAATTTCAGCAGAAATGCCCAAAGCTTCTGTTAAAAATTCTACGAAAATCAAATAAATCGTCTCAACCCAAAATATCTCAGGAAATGCCCAAACATAGCTCCTGTTAAAAGCAGAATTCAAAATTCTAATTTTTAATGGTTACTCACGGAAATTGAACTTTGGCACATCCTACTGTATAAAATAGGATTGGTAACTCCTATCTTAGCTGACACTTCTACCCTGTCATGACAAAACTACGTATCTCGAAAATTATAGTTTCGAGAAAATAGCGTATAAAGTTTTCACAGAATTTGAGTACAATTTAACAGAAAAATTCATTTCTGTCATGAAAAAACGTTGTAACTCGAGATACGTTTTTTTATCTTAAGAAACTAATGCTCATTTTAATAAATAAATGAAATTATTATGACAAAACGCTGTAACTCGAAGAATTAAATGTTATATTAATTTCCAATGCAAAACAGATACGTTTTTTTTTTTCATTTTTTTATACCACATTTAATAAATATGATTGGCATAATTAATGAAATTAGTAAAATTTTGATGATACTCTACCATTAAATGACACTAAAAAAATCTTTTTAGCTTTGTTACGACAAAACAGCGTATCTCCAGATATGTCGTTTTGTCATAACAGGGCAGTCTTATTAACACATGTTAGAGCTGTGTTATTTTTTGGTATAAATTAACTTTGGCATAGTTCTTATATGGTTGAGTTGTTTCTGGTAGATATTAAATTGATAGAGATGTAAAATGGTAGGCTTTCATATGGTTGACATCGATTTTGGTAGAGATATTAATGGTAGAGTTCATTATGGTATAATTTGGCTCATGGTACACTGTTAAAAATTTTTGTAAAATTACAATCATATTCCAAAACAAATAATAAGTAAAATTACAAATCAGTGTATAGCAATGCGAAATAAAATACAATTTATGTAATTGTTCCAACACCTGTCAGGAAATCTACTAAGATGTATTGTAATATTACAATGTTCATGTATAAACCTAACACGTATTGTAATATTACAGAATCGTTCGTAAATTTTTAAGAAAAAGCTTTTTAATTTTGCAAACATTATTTGCGATCTGATTCGGCATAATTGTATGTAAAATCACAAAAAAATATTGTAATTTATATTACAATAATCTCATAAAAAATTTAAAAAGCTTTTTTTTATTTTTACAATTTTCATTGTAAAATTACACAGTGCAATGTAATGTTACCAGACGATTTTAATTATATTACACGATAGTAATTCTACTTCACTGTTTTTCAATTTTAAAAACAATACTTTTCAGTTTTACAAAAATGAGACTGATGTATCGAAAAAACAACAATGTCCTTCATATTTATTTTTACTAATTTTTAGTCTATGGTTGTTTATTTGTAATAAAAAATTCGAGGCATCATTTATCTTTTATAAATTTTAATATTACGCTCAAACGATCATTTTGAAATCAATATATTTTAATGAGTATATGTTAGACTTTAATTTTTATAATATTCAATGAATTATAAATAATGTAAAAGTTAGTTATTTTCCATCAGTAAACAGCATAAAATAACACAAATAATGTAAATAATAAATAATAAGCCGTAAAGCTCAATCACCACATAGGATTAGCTTATAAGAATAATAAGGTGTTAAATCACCTATTGGTCGTACGGCGTAAGGCGTTAGGTATCGGTCTGGCAAGCACGCGGCTCGCGTTCGATTCTTAGTTAGGGTAAATATTATTTTCACTTTATATCATCAGAGTTGTAAAGATTAGATCTACGTGAAATGCAAAATCTAGTGAGCGTTTCATAAAAATTGAATGACAACAAACATTAAATCGAATTTTGCTTTTTTAATATTTAAATTCATGGAAAGTATTGTAATTTTACAAACTTAGCTAATCTAAAAATATTTGTAAAATTACAAAACCGTCTTGTAAAATTAATAACCTCACAGAGCTATATATGTTTTGTAATATTACTATACCCGATTGTAATTTTAAATAAATGTTTTGCCTATTAGCTTCCAATACATTTCTTCTAAAATTACATTAGAAATTTTTAACAGTGTAGAGTTTCAAACTGGTAGAGATGTTCCGCGGTAAGGTTGTTAAAAGGTAGATTCCCTGATTGGTTGACTTACATATAGGTAGAGAAGTATCTGGTATACTTGCAATAGGTAGAGCTGTCCAGTGGTATAGTTACTTATGGTAGACCTGTTAGAATGGTAGATTTATTAATGTGCCAAATTTATCTATTTATAACTTCAATAGTTCAATTATAAATAATTAGAAGATAATAAATGAAAATATGTAAAATAGGGATCGATTGGATTGCTACAGTACTTTTCTGAATGTAAGACGGTAATATTTCCTCGGAGCCAAAGTCGGTATTTACAATTTAAAAAATGACTCTGTCGACTGACTTTCTTCACTGAAAAATTCTCTTTACTATCTAACAAAGGAATTCTTACCATTTCACATTGTGAATGTAACTCAAGTAACTTTAAAAAAAAATTAAAGAACGAAGTAAAAAAAAAATGAAATTTAATAAAACATTTCTATAAAACTAACAGATGATATCGATTTAATTTTGGTTTTCGTTCAAAGACACTGTACATATCACTCAAACGTCCGAAGAAGAGCCAACACAAGAAAGTGGGCCGATTGCACGCGAACTTACGTTGTCTTAATGGAGCACGTGTCAGTATGCGCTCTTTACAGCTTTCTAAAGCAAAAGGGAAGATTAAGTGGAAAAGGGTAAAAAATGGTAATGATTAGCCAGATCCTTCTCCTTAAGCCACTTCCGCATCGTCAAGAAAATAAAATAAGAATATAAGATTATTCATCATAATAACAATAATTATAATGATCACGATAATAAGAAAGATGATGATGATGATGTTCCATGTATCAAGATTGAGTGAACTGATGTGCTCTCCTTGCACACTTGATTATTCGAAAGTTGTCAGAATTATCTCGTTAATTTTTTTACGCTTATTTCGCTCACCTTTCTCTTCGCTTGTTTGCTGAATTATTGTAAACATTTTTTACTCAAAAGTTCTGCGCGTGATTCAATGGTCAAAAAATTTCTGTCTTTTCCATATTTTCAAACTTTTTTTTAAGAAAAAGGCAGAATTTTTATTAAATTCCTGGATGGTTGTTTGCTTCTCAAGTTGTTCTCCAAAAAATTTAAGCGAAAAGAAATTTTTTATTTGAACGAAAATTGTAGAGTTTTGCAGGAGAACTAAGAGAATGTCAAAAAGTTTTATCGCGAATTTTCCGAGCTAATGTGTACCAGCTTTTTCCGCGCGATCTCAATTTTTCGAGGCTTAACTGCTCAGGTGTCTTTGTTCAGACACACGAAGCCACACTACAGTCCATTTTGCTATAATCAGTTGTCCGCTTCTATTTTATCCCTATTAGGTCGCACTCTGAAATCCGACACCCTCTGTCTCATTTTTACCCTCAAATCTAAGTTTATCTCCTTAATTTGATTTGTTTTGTCTGTTGAATTTTTTTCGTATTAACAATTAATGGTCCACAGAAAAATCAAAATCTAGTCATCAAGAAAAAAATTATTTGTGTTAATAAGTGAGGAAACTTTTTTTAAAATGCAATAAAATTTATAAATGAAAAAAGCTACTGAATTAATATCTACAAAAATTCAAAATATTGACCGGTCATGATAAAATGAACATAAATACATCATTTGTGGAATTATTAGAAGAGTTTATAAGCTGAAATGAGTGTTATGCTTCTCTTATAGTTTTAACTTACAAACTATTATACATTTTGTTTATTAAATACTTAATAATAAACAATAAATTGTAATAAATAATGTTACAGCCGATTGCTCCAAATATCGACCATTACTTAATAAATATTGACCGCCTATGTTCCAAATACTGACCAGTAATATTATACTTACTAGACTTATAAATAATTTTTATTTTTAATCTATATTAATTTCGACATTGGATCATCTATTCACTGACATGTTAATAATTTCATTATTGTTGTTGGTTGTTATATATTCCGATACAATATTATCTTCAATATTCATATTTAAACCAATGGCCGGAGCCATTATAATATTAGATACATTGGATAATTTACAACATCAGTTTTTGACCAGAGTATTATTTCAATTATTAACATATTTTTTCTAACAAAAATAATTGATAATTAATCTTCGATATTCAATTGTTTTGACAAATACTTATTTATTGATTATGAAGTATTTAATATATACGAATAATTGGAGAGCCGGTTTTTTTGTTCGGTTATACTGCGAAAACTACTGAACCGGTCGGAACAATACTTAACCATAAGATGCGGCGTGTTTTGGAGAAGGTTTCAGTATGTGATATGTTGGTGATTATTTATCCGGAACCTATATTTTTTTTACTTGGAAATAATAAATTTTAATTGTAACTAAATTTATTCTATTCGATTGTCATTTGTTTAAAATAAATTTTTTAATTCTATTGGTTATGTTTATATATTAAGCAGATTTCTTCACTTATGTGATCTGCAATTTCTTTAACTGAAACTTTCAATGCTCATTACAAATTTTTTTTTTTTCACATCAATTATTATTCATTTTTGTAAGAAAGACACGGGAATATTATAATCATTGCACATTGAAAGTTACAATGAATATTAGCTAGAATAATTACATGGATAAAAGGTGCATGCCAATTCGATAGAATTTGGAGTCTTTGCAAGTCGAAACAATACTCGAATTAAATTTCAAGTCTAGATCTAAAAATGCAATTCTATAGAGCACCCAGCGGAGCGGGCAAGTAACAGCTAGTTTTAAATAAATTGATGATAAATGTACTTATCAAGCACGGTAAGGTTAAGTTCTAATGACTAATATTCACTACGTTCTGACATTTACACCCAAAATTTTTTTTTTTCACTGAAACAACTGCATCTATTTATGTGCATGCGTAAATTTTTGTTTCCAGGATTAGACTTTTCACAAGGTATTAACATCATTAATTTTAGAATGGCAAAACTACCAAAGTGACCGTATTGAAAATCTAGCCCTGGATTACGATGTTACAATTGTAATTTTTTCTACAATTTTTTTCCGTGCAATTGAGATGTCAAGTTAAAAGTTTTATTTTACTAAAAACTATTACGATCAAATTTAAATGCAAGTCTACCGAAGCGGACCATTGAGAGCTATGTACAATATTTAACAAAGCTTCTACTGTTTAACATGCATTGATTGTATTATTGTGTTATTGTACTGCAATAAATCGTTCATAACGGCACAATTAAGCTGGAACTATTACCACCACCAACGGCGACTAGAACAAGTAAATAGTCGAGTTTGTTTTGGGGGAGACAAACCTAACTATTTGATATTTGCTCTTCAATATCTCGACCAGAACTAACTCTTAAATAATTCGAAATAAAAAAAGCTATTTGTTAATTCCTCTTCTATCCAAATATATTCTGATCCCTAGAAACTGAATCGAACCATATTTGCAATTTTTTGCATGTTTTTAGATGAATTGAATTATAGTTTAGTAAATATTAACATTTAAAATGGTAATATTTATACTACTTATATTACAAAAACAGTTATTTGGATTCAAAGTAGTATTTGTTTTACATTGTAATATTGGTTGCTTACATTTCAAACAACCAATGCGTAGTAACAGAGAAGCTATCCAAATATGTGCAAACACATGAAGAATCTACGAAAACAAGTGATCGTTGATGTTTCTGAAACAAAAAAATCTTGTACTTCTGAACGTACAAATTTTTTAGTAGATTTCATGGAAACATAACTACGGTTCTTTTCTCAGCATACGAACTATTGTGAGTGGTAACATATTTTTTTTTTTTCAGTGTAGTAGTTTCATTTTCTACAAAAAATTTATTTCGTATAATTAATGAAAACATTTTTTGTAACGATAAGAAATCTACTTCCATTCCGGTCTTTTTTAAATTTGAAATAAATGTTTCTCAATTAAAAGTTTTGTCAACAAATGGACGTGCATCAATTCCTGTGAGTTTCCATACATGTTTTCAAGAGCTCATGGCCATTAAAGGTCTTACTAATTGCAACCATTGAAGTCCTCGGAAGTGAAATTATATAAATTCACCCCATAAATAAAAAATATCAGGCTGAATTGAGCGGCATTCCTCAGGGAAAGCGGTTTCATGACAAGTCCTGCAAATTGTAGGACAAGGTCACGTAGATGAGGATGCGATTTAACGATCGGTTCGTATTTAAAGCGTTCCCGTGGGAATTAGGATCGAGGTTGCAACCTAGTCATGTGCTAGTCCACCTGGGAAATGTCGGCCTCGTTCCTTTTTTTTTTTTTTTTTAATAAATATGGCGCTGAAATCCATTTTTAATTGGTACAATCAAACAAAATCTGTATCACGTCATCATTAAAAATGTTTTCTAATAAGACAACATTCGGGGAATTTCCATATTTGATCATATATGGCCTGGTCTGATAATATATATCCATGTCAAATAGAAAAATAATTTTAAAAAAAGTTAGGAAAACGGTTGACCCTAAAGGCCATCCCTGCAACTTCCCACTTATTTCATACTTAAGCGCACAAACCTACATTTATTACGTTTTTGAGCTCTTCGAGCTCAAAAATATAACTTCCGTATCATTTTGAGCTCTCCGAGCTCAAAAATCTGCTAGAAGTTGAATAAAACACTATTTTTCGAATTTTTTAACTGCAATAAATTTTGAATGAATGAACTGATTTTCACGTGGTTGATGACATTTAACTCAGTTTTTAAAGCCTCAATAAGAACTTTTAAGTTTAAATTGATCGAACAAGGAATTTCAAAGTAATTCCCAAAAAACGATTTTTTCGATTTTTTTCGTTAACGATAACTCACGAACGAATTAACTGATTTCGACCGGGCTGAGGGCAATCGACGTGTTTTTTTTATGTTAAGAGCTGATTAGTTTTTGGAATTGATTGGTCAAGCCGTTACAAAGTTATTCCAAAAAAACCACATTTGAAAAAATTTTTTTTTGCAGTTTTTTTTAGATTTCTCAAAATTTACTGGTTCGAATCGATTCAAATTATGGTCAAAATCTAAGTTTAGTCAAGCCCTTTCGAATACACACACACACACACACACACACACACACACACACACACACACACACACACACACACACACACACACACACACACATACACATACAGACGTACGGGCATCATCGCGGGAACATTCGGGGAGGCTTCCTAGGACCTCAAAACGTCAACATCCGTTGAAAACTCGATTTCCGAAAAACGGGGTGAAACCAATACCTTCTCGATTTTTGAAAATTTTCAATTTTCTTAGCGGGAAGTTAAAAAAATTTTGATGTCGTATTGGATATACCTTAAAAATTCGAGGCGTACGTAAATTAATCGAAGTAAAGTTTGAATATACAACAAGATTTTACCAATAGCCACAATACGATATTCAACTTTTTAATAATTTTATATCAAACATCGCTAGAAAAAAAAAAAATTATCTATTGTACACCACAAGAATAAAATGAAAAAATAATTTCAATGATAAATTAATTACAAATAAATTACAAGAAATTAATTTTCTTTACAATTTAATTTTAAAGCTCGTTTGAATTTTTCCTCCGATAATATTTTTTTATATGGATTGAACGCCCTCTTTCGTTCCGATAAGTGAATTATGAAAAGCGAACCAATTTAAGACTATATTACCCGCGGTAGGTCATCAAAAAAATTGAGTACAGTACTATAACACGTGTTAGCTGTCTTTAAGCTAGATTTACAGATAAATTTTTATAGATAGCTGCTCAAAGGATAGAAAATTTCTCCAACTGCCAGCCGAAGAAATTAATTATTTATTTATTTATTTATATTATATTTATTTAAATACCAAGGCTATAGAAGCCGAATAGCAAATGGTAGAAATTACATAATGATAATGGTACACGTAAGCAGCATTATGAAGCAGTTTTACATCTTTGTATAATAGTAAGAACATAGTGTAAATATAAGTAAAATACAGAGAAAAAATACAAAAGAAAAAATTTTGAAAAACTAAGAGATCCTGAAATATTGTTCACATAACAGCAATTTGTAAAAAACATTAAGTTTATAGGTAATTTTTATTTAAAATCAGTTTTTCATTATAATGAAAAAAATAAACTCGGCTGCAATTTTTATTTCACAATTTTTCATAAGACAGATGAAGAGATTGAAAAATAGAGTTGAAAAATTGATTTTTTCAAAAGTTATCGTATTTGGTCGTCTATAAAGATTCGAAGAATTAACACCATAAGTCGTTAAAACAACTTTTTTATGTAAAAACAACAATCAGTCGATTAAAAAATAATTTCAATAAGTTAAGCGATCATTTTTATTTCCAAAAGTTTGCTGTGATATTATATTTAAGTACATTATAATAGTCAGATACGATTTAATATGACAAAATATTAGGATCTTGATTTGTAGGTGATATGCGCTCTACGGCGGAAATTTTCAATGCTATATGTGGTGGATAAGGTCGTGGATAAGGTCATGTCATTACATTTTTTTACAGGTAGTCTAACGGAAACTAAATAATGTTTATGTCATGGGTATGCTTGTTTCTTTCGCCAGGAGCTTGATAATTCAATGTATCGTATTTCCGGAGAGCGAAGTTTATAATTTCAACCCTATTAATTAAAACATTAATAAACTTTGAACTGAGGGATGAAACACTTTCCACAGATGAATGCAGGATGTAGTGTTTGGAGTAGCGGGAATTCCCGGATGGTTTACACCTCACCAATTACCAATTAATAGACGTAGGTTTGTGTCAATTGAACCAGCGGTAACAGAACTAGCAGTGGCTCTGACAAAGTCTAGTTGGGAGCTGTATAATCAAATCTACTCCGTAGTTGCTCTACTCTTGTTTCTGTTCCTGCTCTTGGTCCTTCTCCTTCTCTGATTCTGATTCCAATCCCTCTTGCTCGAGTTTATCCTCCAGTCCAGCTAAATACAACTCCAGTGCATACTTGAATCTGGATATAACTTTGTCGAGATAATTGCGACTGTCCACTCCGGAGCCAATTACCTCAGGATTTCACATGTGTCATCACTGGAGCTTGAGTTATGTTTCAAATGGTTATAATCATCGTTATAATTATGTAATCTGCGTTTAGTTTGGTAACAAGATTATTCACTTTGATACAAAGCTTTACTTAACCCTTGCAATCCTAGATGCGAACCTTTGAATGTAACATGCTGATAGAAGGAATTGTTTGAGGTGATTAATCAGAAGAGAATACATGATTTCTGGATGGTCAAGATCCCTAATAGAAATGATATCGAGTTTTTAGCCAGTAATTGGCCAGTTTGACTAGACTTAAACCAGTAACTGGCCAGTGTAATGGCCAGTTTTATTATAGATCTAACAAAACATGGCGGTTCAAGTGAAACTGTCAATGTTGAATATTGAGGTTATCAGGGGTTATAAAAAATTGTCAAATAAAAATAATGTTCAATAAATGATATGATATAAACGTTTCATTTATATTTGTATTATAAAATAAATAACATCATTAGACTAATAGAGTAATCATAATAAATTTAACAATGAAGTAATAAAATAATTATTTTTAATTGGAGATAATTCAAAAAATATTTCTACTGCCTTCCTAGTCTTTTGAGTTACTCAAAATTACTCCGACAGCTTGTAGTATTTCGGAAGGACTTCATACATTGGTAAAGGTACAGTGTCGGTATGACCAATGTTTATGACTTAGTAGTAGGTGGCGCGATTACGAGTTTTTATTCGATATCACTGACCAGTTACTGGTTGTCGAGTGAAAACTCGATTATTTTTACTAGGGGTGTGATGCTATTTTTCAATATGTAAGAAAGCTTTTCAAATTTTGAGTTTTCCCGCATATATTGAGTTGTTTACATTGATGTCCAATGTATTTATAATATATACTCAGAAAATAAATTAAAAAAATTAGGAAAACGGTTGACCCTAAAGGCCATCCCTGCAACTTCCCGCTAATTCCGTTAATACCTGGGCGCTTAAAATTGCACCTACGAAGTTTTTGAGCTCTTCAAGCTCAAAAATACAATCTGTGTATTGTTTTGAGCTCTCCAAGCTCAAAAAGATACCTTTTCTATGCTTTTGAGCTTTTTGAGCTCAAAAGTCTGATAAAAGTTTCATAGAGCACTATTTTTTGAATTTTCAAGCCGCAATAACTTTTGAATGAATGAACCGATTTGTACGCGGTTGGCGGCATTCTACGCAGTTTTTTAAGCCTCATAAAGAATTTTTAAGGGGTTAGGGGTAGTCAGAGGCACGAAAAAATGAGAATTTTCAGTATTTTTTTTTTGCTATTAAATCATGTTATTTTACAAAAGTAGTAATATGGCATTATTATACAATGTTTTGACTTGAAGTCACGAAAATTTCAAAAAAAAAAAAATTTTATTTCCAAAGTTATAGCTGTCTGTGTTGACCCAGTTCCAAAAAAAGGTCCTTGCGGTGACAATCATAAGTCCTTGGAGATTCATCTAAAATCAATTGGATGAAAAAAATTAATTTTATAAATAGATAATCCTGGGCCTGATCGAAGGATTTTTTTTTTCAAAAATTAACAAAATGGCGGCTTCAGGAAATTTTTATCTAGATTTTTGGGAAAAAATCAACAGTTAATTGGTCTTAAAAAATCGAAATTTTTGAAAAAAAAAATCCTTCGATCAGGCCCGAGTTTATTATGTATTCTAAAAGCTGTATAAATTTTATTAAAATCTACTGAGCGGTTTTCGAGTTACAGTTGTCACCAGTTCAAAAAACATAGTTTTGAGAAAAACGCGTTTAAAGTTTCACACTAGATTCACGTAGAGAAATACGAATTATTAAATTACTTACATCGAGTCATCTATTCCTGGGCCATATAATAGTTCTTCAGCCATTGTGGAAGTTTCCAAAACATCAATTTGCTGTTGCCTACGAAGCATTCTGCCTTCCCGAGTGTTGTCGTTGGCGCGCTGATCTGCCACTTTCACACGTGCAGCATCCAATTTTTCAGCATACCGATGGGAATTAGACCCACAATTAAGTCCTAGGGTATCCATAATCATTAATAATGAATTTGTACCTTCATTAAATATACAAGTAGCTATGTATGCAGCAATTTGTACGATAGTAGAACTAGTATTCACGGTTTTTGGGCATATTTTCCACACTAGTTGGTTGAAGCTCTCATTATTATTCTGATTGAATCCACCTACACATCTTAGTTCATGGATGACAATAGAACCCTAAAAGGGGGTTTCTTGAAGCTGCCGCTAGCTATCTGCTCCCGAGCGCTTTGAAGTACCCGAGCTCTCTTTGTTATTTGTCGAATAACTCAAAAACTAATTATCGGATCGACTTGAAATTTTCAGAGAATATTTTTAAGATATTACACATAACGAAAATGCAAAAAAAAATAATTGATTTTTTGAAAATTCTGACTACCCCTAACCCCTTAAGTTTCAATTGGTCAAACTAAAAATTCCGAAAAAACACTTTTTTGGGTTTTCTTACCTGCACGATATCTCTCGAACGAATCAACCGATTTTGACCGGATTAGCGGCAATCGACGTGGTTTTTTTTATCTTAAGATCTGATTAGTTTTTGGAATTGATTGATAGAGCCGTTTAAAAGTTATTCCAAAAAAACCACTTTCGAAAAAAATTTTTTTTTACCGTTTTTTTTTAGATTTTTCGAAATCCATCTGTCCGAATCAGTCCAAATTGTATTTAAAATCTAAGTTTGGTCAAGCCCTTTCGAATGGCACTAACCACGATGAAATCGGTTTAACCGTTCAAAAGTTATAAGAGATTTACACACACACACACACACACACACACACACACACACACACACACACACACACACACACACACACACACACAGACATAGTGACACCCTCGCGGGAATAGTCAGGGAAGCTTCCTAGGACCTCAATACGTCGAGATCTGATGAAAACTCGATTTTCGAAAAACGAGGTAAAACCAATAACTTCCCGATTTTTGAAAGTTTTCAATTTTCTTAGCGGGAAGTTAAAAATTTTTATAAAAAAATTACAATTATTTATACAACTCCATAATTAACATTTATTATTAGTAATAATTTATTACACTTATAATTCCAATTCTTATTAATTAAAATACTAATTAAAAAATTAAATTATGTGAGTCAAGTGACGTTACAATCATTTCATTTTGCATTAGGTATTCTGGCTACAGTAAATTGAAGTATTGTGATAATCAGTATAGGTATACTTCTGAGCAGTAGACGTATAGAACTTAAAATACCGCGTATTATTATTAGAGTAATACCCAGTTTTTTTCTTCGCATAAGAAACATTGTGAGTGAAAAAACACTTGTATTTCCTTGGAGTAACGTTAAGTTGACTATAATTAGAAAAAAAAATTTGTATTTCTTATTTTTTATATCTTGGGCCAAATATTTTATTGATAATTCAAAAATCGAATTTTTTATCGAATATTATTGATATAATTATAGAACTTTTTAACAGGAGTTAATTTAGTCATGCATATCGAATGAAAACGAATAAAATAAACGGCTTAAATGAATTATTAAAATTAATTCTCAGAATTAATTGTTATTCAATCCCTAGTAGAAATGAAATCAAGTTTTTAGCCAGTAACTGGCCAGTTTTACTAGACTTAAACCAGTAACTGGCCAGTGTAATATCAAGTTTCTGTCTAGTAACTGGCCAGTTTTACTAGAGATCTAACAAAAAATTATGGCGGCTTTAGTGAAACTGTCAGTTTCGAATTCTGAGGTTATTAGGCGTTATTAAAATTGTCAAATAAATTCAAAATAATGTTTAATAAACGATATGATATAAAAAAGTTTCATTTATGTGTACATTATAAAATAGATAACATCATTAGACTGATAGACTAATAATAAATCTAACAATAGAATAAGAAAATAATTATTTTGAATTGGAGATTTGTTTTTAATGTCCACAGTCGCAATTTATATATTGTGTCATTTTTTTTCACTGCATCCATCTTGAAATATATACTGGAAATTATTTACACGTTAATAAACACTAATTTTGATTGATTTATACTGTTTTTTAATAATAATAATTACAATAATGATGCGTACAGGTTAACAAAAAAAATAAACAAACACACACACACACACACACACTAGTAAAGATACACTGTCGGTGTAACTAATGTTTATGACTTAGTTGTAGGTGGCGCGATTTCAAGTTTTTACTCGATATCACTGGCCAGTTACTGGTTTATATCCAGTGAAAACTCGATTATTTCTACTAGGGATCTAAAGAATTTTATTTTAGTTTCTTAAAATTTTATTCACTTCTCAGGAATTTTTTTTTTTAAATTAAGAACAAAGTTTTCAAAAACTGTACGAATAGACAGAGTTGCGATATTTTTATAGTAATTTAGATTTTTAATTCATTTTTTCGATAAATCAATTGACTAATTCGACTGACAGCAAATAACAATTTAAAATAGTTACTCAGATTATACTCAATGGAAAATTTTGAAATTTAAATGTAAAATAAAAGAAACAATTGACAGACGATCATATTGTTTTGTTATATCTGGAAAATTTTCTTTAATTTATTAATTAGTATTTTGTCTAAATTTAGATACTTATTGTAATTGAAAATTGATCTAAAAGTTCGCGTATCATTCAAGCCTGAGTATTCTCTATACGTTATCGAAAATTTCATTTCGGTTGTAAGAGTAGTTAATTAGTTGCAACTGAGCAAAGATAAAAAATTCTCCATTTGTGGTAAAGATACTAAATTAGTAGCAAATAACAGCTAACTTGGCGCTACCTGTTACTTCTCTAACACTCAAGACTCTTCAACTTAGTCGGCGCTGCAACTAAAGTAACAGTCGGTAATTATCGGCAGATTTATACCTATCAAAACAATTCATTTTGCAAATGCAAAACTTTTTTGGGAGAATAAAAATGATCTATTGCTTACCAAAACAATTGAATTGCACGAATTATTTTGCTTTTAAATGAAAAAAATTTACTAGACCTCGAATGATTTCGATAAATTTTTCACCAAATATTTGGCAAGCTTTTGCCGGTCAAGCGACTCGAATGAAACAATAAAGTTTGTTTTTGGGAATGAATATTTGGTAAAAAATAGAAAAATTTGAGCTGAAATTTGAACTAGTGGAGGTAAATAAAAGTTAGTGGTAAATAAAACTCGGAAAAAATGAGCGATAGTTCGCAGAGTTTAGGGAGGATCGAGCATTGATAAATCGAAGCGCAAAGCAACGGGCGAGTGGTTTTTCTCTCGTGCCGTTTGTGCTCGATGAACAAAACGATTCTATTTCCTCGATGGAAACTGATCAACCGGAAAGATAACGAGGAACAAAATTTTACGTTATGCCAATGGGAGTATCGTTACAGAGCCTTTATTTGCTGTTATATAAACACAATCCATATGGGAGTATGTACATGAATATAGTATGTGTGCGAGGACACAAACTGGAGACCAAGTACAACTTGATAATCCGATTGGGCTCAACCGTTTTATATCGAAAATAATTTAATCCGATACAATTTTTTAATCCCTATTGGAAAATGAATGCCTTTTAAAATGATTCAGGATCAAAATTGTTGAGCGTACATGAAGATATATGTAGATACCATAAATCGTGTCGATGAAAGTCGGTTTTATTTCATTCGAAACTCGTTAATTTGCAATTGAAAGGAAAAATGTATTATACGTCAGAAAAATTTTTTTGACATTAATTTAAGAAAAATATTTTGATTAAGATCTTAATCATTAAAATTACCAAAATCTGATGAGAAGAAAGAGTTTTTTATTTAAAAATTTTATCAATTTAACTAAGCATTTTGTTATTTTTAAATAAAATAATCTATATTTCGTTCAATGTAGCTTGAGACTAACCAATAGCAGGACCGCCTTGAGATGCCAACAAAATTACATATTCCTAGTAGGTCAATAGATTCAAATTTTGTATACTTAAACACTGAGTCGATGAAGTAGTATCACTTATCTTTACGAGGGAGCTCTGATCAAGGATCGACTCCGATCATGAGTATAAATTATATTATTTTTAAAATGTAAAAAAATTTATAATCTAAAGCCAAGAAAATTAATGTTCTTGAATTAGATTTCGAAAACTTTTTTTATAATTTTTAACTTCCCGCTAAGAAAATCGAAGATTTTCAAAAATCGGGAAGTTATTGTTTTCACCCGTTTTGCAAAAATCGAGCTTTCATCAGATCTCGACGTTTTAAGGCCACCGGAAGCTTCCCTGATGACCCTCGCGATGTTGTCACTATGTCACTATGTCTATATATATATGTGTGTGTGTGTGTGTGTATGTGACATAAAGAAACCACGTCGATCGCCGCCGGTCTGGTCAAAATCGGTTCATTCGTTCGTGAGTTATCGCTGACGAAAGAAAACCGAAAAAGTGTTTTTTCGGAATTACTCCGAAATTCCTGGCTCGATCAAATGAAACTTATAGATTCTTCATGAGGTTTAAAAAATTGGGTTGAATGCTGCCAACTGAGTAGAAATCGGTTCATTCATTCAAAAGTTATTGTGGTTTGAAAATTTGAAAAATTGTTTTATCAAATTTCTATCAGACTTTTGAGCTCGAAGAGCTCAAAAACATAGAAAAGTTATATCTTTAAGCTCAGAGAGCTCAAAATAACACATAAATTGTATTTTTGAGCTCGGAGAGCTCAAAAACATCATTAGTGCAATTTTAAGCACCTAAGTATGAAATTAGCGGGAAGTTGCACGGATGGCCTTCAGGGTCTACCGTGCTTAAATCATTTGTTTTAGTATAGCAGTTAAGTTCATTTAAGTTAATTTTTTCAATTCGGGTTGAGACATCTATTAATTTTGATAAAATAATTTCTTGCTTGTTCTCATAGTTTCCAACTTCAAAGACATTAATACTACCAGTGTCAACGAAGTACTGCGTCGACCTAATTTTCAAATATAGTCAAGACTTTTTACATTGTCGCTGTGCTAAATCAAGACTACGAACTGACTCGAGTCGAAGAAAAAATCTTAATTTTGACTTAAAATTAAGTCAACATCACTTGAATTTCTTACAAAATTTTTAAGACAAAAAAATCATAATTAAATCACAATGAAATTAATTCTAACATAGTTTTGTAAATTATAAAGTGACAAGAATTGAAAATCAAATAAAAAATATTGTATAGAATCAGTTATAATACGACTATGTATATTTAAAAACAGAAATCCATAAATAACCGGCGATTTAATCCATTAATCGGCGATTTTTTCACGTGGGTATTTCAGCGATCATCTATTTGGTAATAGTCAGATATCATTATTTTAATCATAGTTGTAATTGACCATATGATCATGTTACACGTTGAGATAAAGAGAAGAGACATATGACCCCAAGATAGCTAAAAAATTCAGAGATTATTTATATAAAATTCCTAATTTCTATGAGACTCGAACACTAGACCTCTTGAATATCAAATTGAACACATCTGCTCTACTATTAATGAGATTAAGGTAGTGTCGTGGTTAAGGCATACTGTCAGAAAATTCTAAATTTTTCTATACTTATGAAGGATATGATGATACAATCACCCTAAAAATTTGGAGTCGATTGACTACCTATAACCCGAGATGAATTCAATTAAAAATTGGATTTCATAATTATTTATAAATAACGGATTAAAGTTCTACAATTTATGAAAAAGTATATATCTACGGAGTTGATCAGAAACAATGGTATGGGTTGGGTCTCCACGGGTACAGTGTTGCGTAAAAATTATGGATTACTTAGCTACAAGCTCATATACTTTTGCGGCGCGTATAATCTCTAATTTTTTGACAATATTGTACCATGACAACTACCTTACTAGATTTGAATTTATTATATCCTATAAATATATCGTTATTATTGTAATTATTATCCCGCTATCCTAGTAGAAATAATCAAGTTTTGACTCGATTTAAACCAGTAGCTGGCCAGCAATATCGAGTAAGAAGTAGAAATCGCACCACCTACAACTCAGTCGTAAAAATTGCCATACAAATTAATATTTATTTATTTATTGATTTTTTATCAATCATTGACTTATGTTAGAATTAATTGTTAATTTTTTTAAACAAATCTTTTTATATTTCTGATCGACTGAGAATTTCGATAACCTCAAAACTTTCGATTAAAAATTGAAAGTTTTTTCAAAGCCGCCATGTGTTATTGTATCTCTTATGAAACTGGCTAGTTACTTGACAGAAACTCGATATTATACTGGCCAGTTTCTGGTTAAAGTCTAACTAAACTGGCTAGTTACTGGCCAAAAACTCGATTTCATTTCTACTAGGGTAAATTTAAGTCAAAAAATTAGGAAAACGGTTGACCCTAGAGGCCATCCCTGCAACTTCCCGCTACCTCCATACACAAGTGCTCATCAATTCACTTATTTTTTAAGCTCTTCGAGCTTAAAAATATAATTTTTGTGTAATTTTGAGCTCTCCGAGCTCAAATAAATCGCTGTTCTGTGCTTTTGAGCTCTTCGAGCTCAAAAGGCTAATGGAAGTTTTATAGAACACTATTTTTTGAATTTTCAAACCGCAATAACTTTTGAATGAATTAACCGATTTTCTCGCGGTTTACGGCATTCAACGCAGTTTTTTGATTTCTTTAAAAAATCTTTAAGCGTAAGCTGGTCAGACTAAAAATTTCATAGAAATTTTGAAAAAAACATTTTTTCAATTTTTTTCGACAACAATATCTCACGAACAAACCAACCAATTTTTACCGGACTGATGGCAATCGACGTGGTTTTTTGAGGTTAAGAGCTGATTAGTTTTTGGAATTGATCGGTACAGCTGTTTAAAAGATACTTAAAAAAAACGAATTTTTGGAAATTTTATTTTTGAGATTTCTTAAAATTGATCAACTTAAATTCTGTAAATTAGTATCAGAATTATAGGGACAAAGGAACTCTTCAGAACGCCGCTTATTTCGATCGAATCGGATGATCCGTTCAAAAGTTATGAGAGACTTACACACACACACACACACACACACACACACACACATACAGACACGGTGACATCACCGCGGAAATAGTCAGGAAAGCTTCCTACACGGAAAAAAAACCTTCGTTCTGGTAACGTAATTGTAGAGTTACCACAACTATACATAGTTTACTGTTCGTTGTAGAGTTACAATAACAAAATGTTATTTAGTTCTGATAACTCAATGTTGTTGAGCTCTCAGAGCTCTACGGGATTGTTCTCAGAGCCAAACGGTATAGTTGGGAGCGCTCTACGTTGCGCAGTAGTGGAGTGCGCTGACATATTTCATAACCTTCTAAAATGCCAAACATAATTATTTTGTTACTAATCTATATTATTAAAAATATATGAGGACAATTAAGTTCCCAATTTATTTATTTAAGGAAATAGGTTTTTTTTTTGTCAAATTGAATTTCGTTGGAACAGTTTTGTATTTATGGTTTTTCAAGGTTTATTTGCAGTGACTGTTAATTTAATTTATTAGTTGAATATATTGTGATAAGTGATAAGTTATCAGAATACATTAAAAAGACCCCATTTAACAAAAAATAAAATTTTTTTTTGTTTATTTATCTTTTCTCGTGCATATACCGTAGTGATTTTATGTCCAATATTGATATAATTAAGAAAATAAGATAATTTTGTGACGACCATATTTTTATTTTACAAATAATTTTTATTTGTAATATAAGTTCTATTATTATTTTATTTCTATTATAATACTATTCTTATTTTCCATATACAATTATTGTTGGCAATATAAATTCATTCTGCCGCATGTATTTATTAAATTATCAATGCTAAATCGTAAAAAAAAATTATTAAGCAGACTTCCAAAAATTTGTTATAGTCTCAGAACGATCCTGTAGAGTTGTAAGAGGTAAATAACGTTTAGCTCTCAGAGTTCAACGATGAAGAATTGCAGGAGCCAAACGGTATTGTTACCATAAAAAAACGTTAACCTACTGGAACTTTTTACAACTAACTAACTAACTACTATAGAATTCCTATAACAAAATTTTTTTCTCCGTGGAGGACCTGAAAACGTCGAGATCTGATGAAAACTCGATTTTCGAAAAACGGGGTGAAAACAATATCTTCCCGATTTTTGAAAATTTTCAATTTTCTTAGCGGGAAGTTAAAAAAAGTCAATTGTCACTTTTCCTACAATTTTTTTTCCATGTATGTCGATACTATCTCCATGTATGAAGATACAATTTCTGTGCACTATTCAACACAAAAGCTTGAGCATACTCACGGTCGTATGGCTGCGTGGAATAATTTATGCTTGATCGAGCAGCAACATCCCACTATCTCCTATCTACTATCAATATATATGTCTGCATAAATACATACACCGCGACGTAGGATGTGTATTTAGAGGATTCACAGTTTAGTAGCCGCCGATTAATCGTTTTCTCGTTCCTTATCTCCTGTCTCCTCTCTCGAGGTTTATCGATGTAGACACATGCGATTTAGCATACGATCATTCACTCACGATATTAAATCCTCCGCTTAAACCGAGCCCGGCTCCTACTTCAATACTTTACTTAATTTATTATAAATTATGTATTATATAATTTTATTTAAACAATTTCTCCAGTAAAAATTTATTAAATTGCGGCTTTTTAATTTTTTATCCAAAAAATTTAACAGTTTGTCGGCGGTATTTTTTTTTTTTATTAAACTTGACTATAAATTATCCTGTGGAATTTCAGTCGTTAAGTTACTTAACTTATTTTTTATTTTATTAAATTTTAAATTTATTTTATCGTAAAATTACATTTTTACATAAATTAAAATTTATCATTTGTCACGATACTTTAAAAATTTTACCACGTAAAAAAGTAAAGTGAGAAATGAAAAATTTTCTTTAAATTATTTTGCTCGATCTGAACGCTGGAATCAGAAAGACATAAAAAGCATGAACGAGGCCAAGATACATGTGTTCGATTATGCACGTCCTTATATGTATATATATATTCGTAGTTAGAGGCCCCTCTTCCATCTTCAGCCTCAGCTTTAGCATTGGTATCGTTGATGTGTCCGTGCAGCATTTTCCAAGGGTTGGCGACATGCCAAAAAGTCTCGCCACAGTTTTCCCAGGGCTTTTCGCTCGCGTACGCGGTATTGTTCACCGCGGCAATTACGACCTGTTTCCCCAAAATGCCTAGAGAAGATATACATACGTACGTATATACATTATTATGATTATTATTATTATTATTTTTCGAGTCGTTTCGTGCCGACATGAAAAAATTCACGCTACGAACAAAGGAAACCGGGAAAAAATAACGAGACATTTTGACTCAACGATCAAACGACAATGGAATTTATCATACTAAAGCACGTTTTTTATCTTTCAACACTTTTTTTTTGGCTTGATCAGATTTTTTAATAGTCGAAAAATTGTTTATTCATAAAAAATTTAATGGACTTTTTTTTTTAATTCAGAAAATTTGACTCATGATTATTTTTTATTGATTCATTTCTGGTAAGAAAAAATTCTAAAAAGTGCAATTGCGCCTGTGCTTAAAACCATTATATTGTAAATAAAGTTATTGCCAAAAACAGAATTATAAACTTAGCTTATCCTTAATTATAAATTACAATTATTACACTTTTTTTTAACAGTTAATTAAAACAAATCAAAGTTTTCATATTGTTTGGTACTTAATTATATATTGTTGTAGCTTCATAATAATATGCATTTTCATAGCTAATTGTTCCATTGATTTTGAACAGGACTAACAGTTTAGATCTCGTATTAACTACTTTTTGTAAATATAAGTTTTATAATTACAATTAATTATTTTTTTTTTGTTTATTTATAAAATAAAATTATCTCGTATTCAAAGGTGAATGGATTTCATTTATATCAAACATGATTTTAGTACGTTTATCTCGATATTCCGAGCTTTAATTATTAGCTCAAAGAATTTCAGCTATTTAGAAATAAATTGATTTCATACTGCTCGAAACATCATATAAAATATTAGAGATTGCGCTACGATTGAATAATTGTTTTTTCCTCCCAATAAAATTATATTTATTGTTATATTTTTGTTACTTCACAGACACCAACATAATTTGTGCACAATCAAACCGATAATTCAATCAATATTAATTCCTCAATTTCCAAAACTTTATTTCTTGTAATAAAAACGAGAAAATTTTTTAAATTATCAGAAAAATTTGTTTCCGTCATACAAAAAAAAAATGTTCGTAACTTGGGGACATGGTAACTCTATAAAAAATTCATTATTTACGTCATTTTTTCATTTTTAACTTCCCGCTAACAAAATTGAAAATTTTCAAAAATCGGGAAGTTATTGGTTTTACCCCGTTTTGCGAAAATCGAGTTTTAATCAGATCTCGACGTTTTAAGATCACAGGAAGCTTCCTTCACTATTCCCGCGATGGTGTCCGTACGGCTGTATGTGTGTGTGTGTGTGTGTGTGTGTGTGTGTGTGTGTGTAAACCTCTTATAACTTTTGAATGGCTCAGCTGATTGGATCGAAATAGGTGGCGATCCAAATCGTATCATTGCCATTAAATTTCGTACAAATTTGAATCGATTCGGTTCGCTAGATTTTGAGAAATCTCAAAAATAAAATTTTCAAAAAATCTTTTTTTTTGAATAACTTCTAAACGGCTTCACCGATCAATTCCAAAAATTAATCAGCTCTTAAGTTTAAAAAACCACGTCAATTGCCACCAGTCCCGTCAAATCGGTTGATTCGTTCGAGAGTTATCGAAAACGAAGAATTTCGAAAAAAGTGTTTTTTTCACATAACTTCGACATTTTTTTTTTTTTTTTGGTTTTTGATGAAATGAAATAATTATTAGAGCCCAAAAAATCATGTCGATTGCCCCCAATAACGTGAAAATCGGTTGATCGGTTCGTGAATTATCGTTGTCGAAAAAATTCGGAAAAAGTGAATTTTTCAAATTTCTCTAAGATTTTCGGTTCAATTAGTTTGTGTTCAAAAGTATATCATAGATTCTGAAAAACTGCGTGGAATACTGCCAACCGCGTAAAAATCGATTCATTCATTCAGAAATTATTGCAGTTTGAGAATTAAAAAAATACTGTTTTATTAAACTGCTGTCAGACTTTTGAGCTCGAAGAGCTCCAAAGCTTAGAACAGCTAACTCTATGAGCTCGGAAGCTCGGAAGCTTGGAATAACAACATATAAATTATATTTTTGAGCTCGAAGAGCTCAAAAACGTCATAAGTGCAATTTTAAGAGCTTATTTATGGAATTAGAGGGAAGTTGCAGGGATGGTTTTTAGGGTGAACCGTTTTCCAGACTTTTTTAAAGACTCGTTTGTCTTTTACGATTCGGTAATTTAAATGGCTATTTAACTCGGTGTTGTTAAATTATAATAAATGAAAAACTATACTGGCATTTTATTTGTAATTATACATAAAATATGCACGGTAAATTTTGTCTTTAATGCGTATGCGCATTATCCACAGATTCGGTAGAATCTGGCGCCAAGTTCCGTTCAAAAATCTCGTTGTAAACGGAGCGCCAGACTACCGACTGTGTTTACTGTAAGCAGAACGGTATTTTGAGATTGCAAATTTTATTTAATTCTACGGTACTTTTTTTTCCTAAATTTTCTATTATAACAGTAGTTCATAACTTATTTTACTGATATTAATTAATTATATTTAATTATAACAACTACTCTACTTAAAATTATTAAATTTAATCAGCACAAACTATACCAACGCAAAAATTTCGATCCTGATTTTTTTTCGATGGGCAAAGTGATTTGCCACAGACTAAATAATCCGAGAATGCATGATAATCCTCCAATAGATGGGAAACTACAGTTAAAAAAAGATATTTCATAGCTTGCGTCTACACCCGCCAGAGTGCGCTGGAATTATTTATACATAAACTGTAGCTTCAAGGGGATAGTTTGCTAGGAAAAATGCAGCCAACGCGAGATTTAAGTTGGTACCAATTGTCAATTTTTATTATAATTACAAAAAATACTAAAATCCGAACAAAAACAGTTTCACTGTAAAAAATTACGCCAAGACCACGTTCATAATACTATTAAAAAAAAAAATTTTTTTTCTTTACAAAAAGATATAAAATAAAAAAATAAAAAAATCCAAGTAACCGATATGATTTTATGTAATTTTCGGAAATTAAAAAACATTTTGTTGTAAAATTAAAAATTAAAGAAATAATTTTGGAACGTACTTGGTATGCGTCATTGTTTATGTCAAATTTTTTTAAGTCCTAGTAAATAGATTTTATGAATTTCATAAAAAGTAAAATATTTTGCAACCACGCACACTAAATACGTTCCAAAATTATTTCTTTAATTTTTAATTTTGCAACAAAATGTTTTTTAATTTCCGAAAACTATATAAAATCATATCGGCTACTTAGATTTTTTAATTTTTTTATTTTATATCTTTTTGTAAAGAAAAAATTTTTTTTTTTTTTTTAATAGTATTATGAACGTGGACTTGGCGCAATTTTTTACAGTGAAACTGTTTTTGTTCGGATAATAATAACTGAGGAGCTGATTTTCAAAAGGGTATCTTTTCATATTTTAAAAGAGCAGTTTTTTGAACTTTTAATATTAATTACTTCGAGAATTATAAAGATTTCTTAATGAAAATCGAATTGTAGCTTCATAATCGACAGCACTTTATAGCTAAATTAAAAAAGTTCAATAAAAATATTTATAATCGAAGATAACCAGTTTTTTGTCTCGATTGATAAAAAATGAAAAGATACCCTTTTGAAACTCAACTCCTCAACTGTAACTGGGTTAAATGAGTAAGAAAAATACCACGAACTATTTAAAATAGAAATTACTTCAATAATTGACAATAATAAATTTCATTTTTTATCCCTTCAATTTATCAATTAGCAATATAATGTATCTATTATTAATAATTCAATGAGAAAAATAAGTCGTGCAATTTTAGATTTTAAAAATTTTTTTTTACTTCATATTTTTGCACAAATATTTACGTTAGTGCACACGATTACTCAAAAGTAATCAAACAATTGCTATACACTATTTTCGGGTTGTTTTCAGGATCCACCGCTAGGTTGCGCATGAGAAAAGTCCTTCTCACTGACAGAGCGAGCTACTAAAATATATAAAGCCTTAAAAATATTATCTACAAACTATGTTGATGAAAAAATGAGTAAAAATCATTTTTCCAATCAACAATGAGTTTTGATATACTAATCTATTATATTTTGCATAAAAAATTTAATGAGGATTATAAGTTTTGCAGTTTTCAATTTTCTGAATCTTTAATTTTTTTTTTTTTTTTTTAGTACACCCTCTCTCTTATCATAATCATTTCGCCAGAGTTATGCCGCGTCGGTACAGGCTAACGTATGTTTACGTAACAAACATAAATCAAGTATAATTGCAGGCGCAGTGAGAATAGAGGGTGTATTGGAAGTAGGTCTATATACAGGAGGGGGACAGAAACAGATGAAAAGGGGTTGTCACTAGTTAGTGCACCGCTGCTACTATCTGGTCGCGTTTATGCGGGCAACCACGGATGTTCGTACTTATAAATCCACGCTTGTTTTTGTTTCCAAAAAAAATTATTTTACTGCACAATTACGAGGCTGAATATGAGGGCGGAGTGACAAACTGTTTGAATGAACTACAGTCGATATACATGTATATGCGTGGGCTTACAGATAATTTAAATGTCTAATTTAACAAAATATCAATCGCTCGGCCATGACCTTTTGCATGAATAAAAAATATATTTAATAGTTTAGTATATTTCTGCTCTGAAAGGGGTTGAATTCTTTTTGGATTATCTTGATTTATTTTACTCGGTGTTTGAATAGGTCATATGCTAATTACTTGCATACATATCATGCAAGCTTTTTAAAAAAATTAGTTTGCTTTATATGGACAAGTAAAATTGAGTCGCATTTTTGTGATTATAGCTCATTTTAATTTTTATACTTTATTATAATCTATTATTTTTATTTTATAAAAGAAAAAAAAACGGCTCTTTTATATCTTTTCTATCTTTTCTATGAGCCAACTAGATTTACGTCGCATTAAAAGGACTTTAGATAATCCATTAAAAGTGCTAGTTAATGATTTTTTTTTATAATTTTTTCAGTAAATTTAACAGATTCACTGAGAGAAAAAAGGGGTTCTCTAAACCAGGAAAATTTAGTTAAATAGCATCACCACTATTTAGTTGAAGTTCTTATACCTAAAATTATTTATAATATTTAACCCCAATAGATAGTTATTT